>NW_024404440.1:459814-520609 GCF_905171775.1 Rana temporaria
GCCTATCTGGCTCATTTAGATGATAAGCCACCGGTTGTGGTTTCACTTACTGACCCTAATGGAAGTAGTATTATTGACCTGAGTCACGTTGCAGCTAAATTGAAACAATTCTATAGTACCCTCTATAAGTCTCGGGGAACCCACACGCATGAGGAGCTGCGGTCCTATTTGGCCACCATTCGGTTTCCTCGGCTTAACCAAGAACAGGTTAAACTATTAGATGCGCCTATTTCGACACATGACATTGCTGTGGCGATTGCCCAACTGGCCAAATCTAAAGCACCGGGTCTAGACGGACTCCCTTTAGAATTCTATGGTACATACTCTGATATACTAACCCTCAAACTAAAGGCCCTGTATCATTCTATCTTTAACACAAACATACTCCCTGAATCTATGCAAGAAGCCAGATTATAGTACTCCCCAAACCTGGGAAGGACCCCCACTACCCTGAATCTTATCGGCCAATTTCGCTACTACAGGGGGATATAAAAATGTTAGCTAAAATATTAGCAACTAGGTTGAATGCTGCCATATTGTCACTTATTCACATGGACCAAACAGGGTTTATGCCGGGCAAGAATACCGCCATGAACATTAGAAGATTGTACATGAACATTCAGGCACGACACGATAATTCAGGAACCAGGGTGGTGGTGGCATTGGATACGGCTAAGGCCTTTGACTCAGTTGAGTGGCCTTACCTATGGGAATGTCTGCATAACTATGGCTTTGGACCGCATTTCATAAAATGGGTGCAACTCCTATATCAGACCCCAAGGCGAGAATCTTTGTTAATGGATGGCTCTCAGAGCGGTTTGCTCTGGAGAGGGGTACTCGTCAGGGATGTCCCCTTTGCTGTACGCATTGGCCGCTGAGCCATTGGCTATCGCTATTAGAGCACACCCTGATATTCAGGGGTTGCGTCAGGGAAACACAGTCGACAAGATAGGCCTTTATGCGGACGATACTATCCTATACCTGGCATATCAGGGTCCATCACTGCAAACAGCGCTACGGCTTATTGAAAAAATGGGTGGCTATTCGGGACTGCATATTAACTGGGACAAGTCCCAAATTCTCCCCATAGATGTCTTCCACCCCCCTGTGGTGTCCCCTCCATTGCCGCTCTCCAGAGTGTCCAGGATTAGATACCTAGGAGTTGAGGTCACCAGGAGACTAACAGAATATACACCTCTGAATGTAGAACCGCCGTTTGACATGATCAAACTTAAAACGCAAACGTGGGCTAGATTACCCTTAGGGGTGATGGGGCGCATAAATATCATAAAAATTATTATTTTGTCCAAAATGTTATACATGATATGGCACGCCCCTCTTTACATTCCCTTTAAAATCTTTAAGCAAATGGAAGCTATTTTGAACTCCTTCGTGTGGGGGAGTTGTAGACACAAACTTGCCTGGCACATTTTAAAGAACCCAACGGATATGGGAGGTGTTTCCCTCCCGGACCTCCATGAATATTATCTGGCCTCGCAGCTCTCTCACCTATTTCACTTTAACACTTCGGAACTTCAAAGATATAGGGCTTTGGTTTGTGACAAACCAGGGCACCCGGGGCATACGCCCCTTCAAGCAATCCTTCGGGGGAAACAATCACAAAAACAGACCTCGAGGTATAACTCGGGGATGTTACAGCACCACCAACAGATTTGGGAAATATCCCTCAAAAAACAGAATATTGGTAAATTTTATTCCCATACCCCATTGTGGCTTAACAGCCATATGCCAGAGCTTGCGGGGGTCCCCGACTCGGTGGTGTGGGCCAGACACGGAATAATGTACTTGCACCAAGTCCTGTCAAGCTCAGGGCTCAAGCAGTTTCAGGCACTTAGAGAGGAATTTTCGATCCCACAGCAATTAGCATTTAAATATCTGCAGCTCCGACATGCACTTCGAACCTAGCTACCGTCTCTAGAGGTGGAGACGGAGCCCCCGCCGGTACTAGATATTGTCATGGAAAGTGATCCCTCCAAACTTATTTCGCACCTATACCGCACCATTAGACATCGGGGTACGGTAGCCGTCGCTCAGAAAGCTAAGATGGCCTGGGAACGGGACGTAGGCCCAATAGAGGGTGCAGACTGGGATGAAATACTTGAGGGGACCAAGACTGCATCACCTAAACTGTCAGATAGACTGACGCAACTTTACATTGTTCACAGAGCCTACCTAACACCACTAAGGCCCCGTACACACGACCGAACATGTCTGCTGAAACTGGTCCGCGGACCAGTTTCAGCATACATGTTCGGTCGTGTGTAGGCCCGAGCGGACAGGATTCCAGCATACATTTGCCCGCCGGGCCTTTTCCCAGCGGGCAAATATTTCCGGGCTTGTTTTAAAACAGCCCACTGGAATCCTGTCCCCTCGGACATGTTCGGTCGTCTGTACAGACCTACCGTACATGTCCGAGCGCCCACCATCCCTCGCATGCGTCGAATGACTTTGACGCATGCGTGGAAGCATTTAACTGGCAGGCCCGCCCACATCGCCGCGTCATCGTCGCGGCGACGGCGCGGACACGCCCCGCGTATTGTTTACGCGCGGATTTCTGTATGATGGTGAGTACAGCCACCATACAGAAATCCCCGTTCGGACATGTACGGTGAAAACGGTCCGACGGACCGGTTTCATCGTACATGTTTGCTCGTCTGTACCCGGCCTAAGACTGGCCAAATTCCAACGCATACCCGATCCGACCTGTCGTCTATGTCAGTCCACGAGTGGCACATTTTACTATCTCATTTGGAGTTGTCCAAATATTCAGACTTACTGGTCGCAGGTTGTCCGCTTTCTGCACGAGAATATGGGGTCCCCTGTGGTACTTGACCCTAAGCTGTGTATTCTGGGGCTGATGCCGGACGTAGAGGTGGATAAATATCACACAATTTTCATATTGGAAACCTTATTCTTAGCTCGAAAAGTAATTGTGCAGAGATGGATGCAGGTCCTGCCCCCCACTCTGTCGATGTGGAAAAAGGCTGTTAATGACACCTTGCCATTCAAGAAGTTGATCTACACACACAGGGGCGCCACACAAAAGTACTCCAAGGTTTGGGACAGATGGTTAGAGGATGGGGAGGCGTGTGTCTGATTGTGCCTTGCCTGGAGGTTGGTCCATATTAAAATGTTCCTTGGCCCTTATGTACATGTGAGTGTATGACTAGAGGTATACGAGTAAACAAAAATGAGCATGCATTTCACCGTATGACACTATATTTTTATTGACAAATGTGTTTGACATGTTTTGTATTATGTGCTTTGAATGAATAAAGTTGTTTTTTTCCAAGTAAAAAAAGAAGTCCCAACGGAAGGTGCCGGGGGGATTTATTCTGTGCACAAACAGAGCATGCCGCTACATATGCAGCAATGTCAGACCGTAGAGAAGGCCACCAGAACAAACGTGAGACAGCCTAGGACAGCTGATTCTTTCCAGGATGCCCCGCAGTCTTGGAGTTATGGTAGGTTCGCAACAACCGGGTACGCAACTCCTCAGGCACGAAGCACCTACCGGATTGGGCCGCCAGAATCTGCTCTCCAAGGGGAGAGGTCAGGCTGGTGCGGATGGCGGCCAGGATCTGATTTGGAGGTATGACCGAAGTCGGTATCGAATCCTCCCTGGACAGCTCGGAGAATTGACGTGATAAGGCATCCGCCCTGATGTTCTTGGAACCGGGTAAGTAGGAGACCACGTAATTAAAGCGTGACAGGAACAGGGCCCATCTGGCCTGACGGGGTGTCAATCTCTTGGCTTCCGAAAGGTACGTCAGATTCTTGTGGTCCGTCAGGATAAGAACCGGAACCACAGAACCCTCGAGCAAGTGCCTCCATTCTTTGAGAGCCTGCACCATAGCTAAGAGCTCTCTGTCACCAATCTGGTAGTTGCATTCCGCGGGAGACAGTTTCCTGGAGTAGAACCCACAAGGAAGCAGAGGACCCTCTGGTGTCCGACGCTGAGACAGAAGGGCGCCTACTCCCGTCTCAGACGCATCCACCTCAAGGACGAAGGGCAACACAGGATTGGGATGAGACCATATTGGAGCCGAAGCAAAGGCTGATTTTAGAGCCTCAAAAGCCAGGATGGCCTCGGCCGGCCAATCATGGGAATTACTGCCCTTCCTGGTCAGATCCGTGAGAGGCTTGGCCAGCATGGAGAAGTCCCTGATGAACTTCCGATAATAATTGGCGAAGCCCAAAAAGCGCTGCAGGGAACGAAGACCAGTGGGCTGTGGCCACTGTAGGACTGCCGAAACCTTCTCAGGGTCCATGGAGAACCCCTCCGCGGAAATTATGTAACCTAAGAAGGTTACCTGGGACCGGTGAAATTCGCATTTCTCAAGCTTACAGAAAAGCTTGTTCTCTCGTAACCGTTGCAACACTCGCTTGACATCCAGAATGTGGACCTCCATGGATTCGGAATATACCAAGATATCGTCCAAATAGACCACCACACACTGCTGCAACAGGTCACAAAAAACATCGTTGATAAATTCCTGCAAGACTGCGGGTGCATTGCACAACCCAAAAGGCATCACCAGGGATTCATAATCCTTAGATGCGAGTTTTACAACTCGCATTCGGCGCTCTATAAGTATTTATTCCAATCCAATCCAATCCATCCAATAATGACCGGTCCTGGTGTTGAACGCGGTCATCCACTCATCACCCTCCCTGATCCTTACAAGGTTATACGCAGCCCTCAGGTCGAGTTTGGTAAAGACCGTTGCCCCCTTGAGACGGTCGAACAACTCGGAAATCAATGGAATCGGTTATGAATCTAGGTACTTCCTGTATTCCGAGGAGGCACACAACACCTTGACAGTTTCATGGATGCAACTAGCCCCACACTGTGGGGACCACGAGAGGATCTCAGCCGATCTCCAATCAAAAGTCGGATTATGCCTCTGGAGCCAGGGGTACCCCAAGACCACCGAGTAGTGAGGAGACAAAATGACTTGAAGACAGACCGATTCCCTGTGAACGACCCCAATGGCTATCTCCACTGGAAGGGTCTCATGAGTCACCTGCGGCGGCTTAAGGGGTCTGCCGTCAATCGCCTCCAGAACCAGCGGAGAAGCTCGAGCCTGCAGAGGAATGGAGTTTGCGGCAGCAAATCTACTGTCGATGAAAAGACCACCAGCGCCCGAATCCACCAACGCCTGGGCCGCCACCGAGCCCCCGGCCCAGGAGAGGACAACGGTGAGCAGTGGTTTCTCGGCACGGAAAACCGGGGACGAAGAAACTCCACCCAAGATCTGTCCCCGACAGGATGCCAGGTGCGAGCGTTTCCCGGACGGTTCGGACATGACAACCGAAAATGCCCACTGAGGCCGCAGTACATGCAACGACCCTCCCGTCTCCTCAGACAGGCGAGCAAACCCCAGCTGCGTGGGCTCGCCCCCAGACACGTCAATCCCAGGAGGCGTAGGAGGAGAGGGAGGAACGGGTGGGAAAGCAAATGTAGGCGCCAATCTGTTGGGAGGCCTCCGCAGGCTCTCCTTAAAGGAAGGTCTCTCCCTGAGTCTGGTGTCAATCAATATCAGGAAGGAAATGAGAGCCTCGAGCTCCACGGGTAGGTCTTTAGCCGCAATCTCATCTTTCAAGGTGTCAGAGAGACCATGGGTGAAGGCCGCCACCAGGGCCTCATTATTCCAGCCCACCTCTGCTGCCAGGGTATGAAACTCAATGGCGTATTCGGCTACCGATCGTGAACCCTGTCTGACGGACATAAGGAGCTTCGCAGCAGAGGCAGAGCGAGCCGGTACATCGAACACCTTCCGAAGAGAAGCAACAAAACCGGAAAACTCGGCAACCACCGGATTGTTGTTCTCCCATAAGGGGCTTGCCCAGGCCAAGGCCTTGTCCGAGAGCAGCGAGATCAGGAAGCCCACCTTCGATCTCTCAGTCTACTCATGTGGCAGCAACTCGAAATAAATGCCCACTTGGTTAAGGAAGCCTCGGCACTGAGTTGGCTCGCCCCCAAAGCGCTGTGGGAGGGGGGCAGAACCGGTCATACCCTGAGACACCGCAGGCGCAACAACGAGTGCCAGGGTAGACTCTGGCGCAACAACCGGAGCGGCAGTATGAGCGACAATCGGCCTATCAGCAGCAGGAGCGAGATGAGCGGTGCGTGCAAGCAGGGTTTGCAACGCCTGAGCGAACTGACCCTGCTGATCAAGTCTGGTAACCAGCATGGGTAGCGAGGATGGCCCTGTACCGTCAGGATTCATGGCTTGGGCCTAATGTCACGGAAGCATGAATCAGACGTACAAAACAGATAAATGAATAAGAAGATTTTATTGAAAACCAAACAGCAAGGTCAAAGTCCACGCTGACGATCGAAACCGCCAGAAGAGTCGTCCAACAGTGCCAGGGTCGATAACCAGGGATGGAAGTCAGCCAAGCCGGAGTCTGTAGCCAGAGACGGGGTGGAACGAAGCCGAAGATCAGGAACCAGAAGAAACATCCGTAGCCGGGTCGGTAACCAGGAGCAAACAGCACGATCACAGAAGGGGTATCAGACGAGAGGCCCAAGCAAGGAACTGCTGCAGCTGCCGTCATATATATATGCTGAGCAGCCAGCTCCTCCCAGTGGGAAGGAGGAGCCGCAGTGTGAGGCAGGTTACAAGAACCCCATGAAGCAAGATGGCTGCCAGCACATGTCAGTGATGAGAAGCCTGCAAAGAGGTAAGACCATGACATCCCCGTCCTGTATTCCTGTATTTCTCTGGGATAATCTTCCTTCTCTGTGCTGCAGACACAGTTCATGTATCTAGGATGGATTTATGGACATTCTGGGGTTCAGCTGCTAGTAAAATGTTCATTTTTCCCCCCATAGGTGTTGCTTGTCTTAGTCATCTGGGGTATGTGTCTTAGGTCTTCTGCCCCATACCCGGATCTAGCGAGATCTCTGACAGAGGAATTCTCCCGGGGTTACTAGTTGTGATGTTTGCTGGCAGTGCCGGGTGGAGGGATAGGTCTGTATAGTCTCAGACCCAAGACAAGAAGAACTCTCCACATAGTATAGATCTATAAGATCTCTGACTTTATTCCATAGAAATATCTGTCACACACATCGGTAGACATGCACAGTGTATCTCCTCGCCGCTCCCTCGCTTCAGACTCTGCAGACCAATATTAATTTTGACGCCAAATTTGTATTTAGTTTTAGTTGTATTTTAGTCACCTGAATTGTTTTAGT
Source organism: Rana temporaria (assembly GCF_905171775.1). NCBI lineage: Eukaryota > Metazoa > Chordata > Amphibia > Anura > Ranidae > Rana > Rana temporaria. Next base: position 467,040 of record NW_024404440.1, read on the forward strand.
TTTCATTGGCCCGGATTCACATACATCGGCGCATATTTTTTTGCCGCCGCAGCGTATCTTCTTTACGCTATGCCACGTAGCGCACAGAGGCAAGCACTGGATTCACAAAGCCAGTGCTGCCAAATCTGTGCTGGGTTTCTTAGGCGTAAGTCGTAAGTGGATGTGGGCGTGAGCCATGCAAATGAGACGTGACCCCATGCAGATGATGGGCTGAGTCTCAGATACGTAAATTGAACGGCGCATGCGCCGTCCCGTGGACGCAACTCAGTGCGCATGCTCAGAATCACGTCGGAACTACTCCTTAAGATACGACGGATCACTGCCTACGACGTTAACATAACCTACGCCTAGTCATATTCACGTTATACGTTAACTACGTAAAATACGTCGGCTTGTGTTCCCTGGTGCAGCCCTTTGCATGGATGCTGCTGACTTACACGTCTTTTATGGGGCATAACTTTACGCCGGACGTAGGACTTTACGCGCACTGCGTCGGACAGACGTATGTTCGTGAATCGGCGTATCTCCCTCATTTGCATATGTGAATAGAAAATCAACGGGTGCGCCAAATACGGACAGCGTAAATATGCGCCAAAGATACGCCGGCGTAGGCAAGTTACGTCGGTCGGATGAAGCCTATTTTGTGGCGTATCTTGACCCGGATTCACAATGTACTTACACCGACGTATCTACAGATACGCTGCGTAAGTGTAAATATGCGCCGTCGTATCTATGCGCCAGACTCTGAAACCAAGATACGCCTGAAAATAGGCTTCATCCGACCGATGTAACCTGCCTACGCCGGCGTATCTTGGGCGCATATTTACGCTGGTCATATTTGGCGCACCCGTTGATTTTCTATTCAAATATGCAAATATGCAAATGAGGGAGATACGAAATACGAGTTATGCCCCATAAAGGAGGTGTAACTCAGCAGCATCCATGCAAAGGGCTGCACCAGGGAACACAAGCCGACGTATTTACCTAGTTAACGTAGGACGTGAATATGACTAGGCGTAGGTTAGGTTAACGTCGTAGGCAGTGATCCGTCAAATCTTAAGGAGTAGTTCTGACGTGATTCTGAGCATGCGCACTGGGTTGCGTCCACGGGACGACGCATGCGCCGTTCACTATATGTGTCTGTCTGAGACTCAACCCATCATTTGCATGGGGTCACGCCTCATTAGCATGGCTCACGCCCACTTCCACTTACGATGAATTACGCCTAAGAAACCCAGCACAGATTAGGCAGCACTGGCTTTGTGAATTCAGTGCTTGCCTCTGTGCGCTACGTTGGCGTAGCATAAAGAAGATACGCTACGGCGGCATAAATATGCGCCGATGTATGTGAAACCGGGCCTATGTTTTCAGAGTGCGACGCATAGATACGACGGCGCATATTTACACTTACGCGGCGTATCTGTAGATACGTCAGCGTAAGTGCTTTGTGAATCCGGGCCATTGTGTTTAGTCAACTAAAATCTGCAGGACGTTTTAGTCGACTAAAATTGAATGTGTTTTTTCGGTAAATTGTAATGCATTATTTAGACACAGATCCCTGTTCTTGCCACACGCATCAGGTCCCCCGCAGTGCAGCGGGCACGCGCCAGTGCCTGGTATGGTTCTTAAAGGAGCCGACATACCAGTATGGTGATTCGTTGGAATGAGCCGACCTGCTGACGGCAAATGGTTAAAGAGGTTGTAAAGGTACAAGTTCTATGCATTAAGGTGAAAAAAATCTGTGCATTAGCGGCCCCCCGAGCACCCCTTTACTTTCCTGACCCCTCGAAAGTCCCGCGCCGTGAATGAGCAGGCTTCTCGGCCGTCTTCCCGGCTCATTGATTGGTTGATTTAAAGCAGCGCAGCCATTGGCTTGTGCTGCTGTCAATCACATCCAATGACGCGGCGAGTGATACAGTGAGCGGCTATGGTCACCGGCTGTATCACGAGAGCACACCCAGAAGGACTCGACACCATGTGAGAGAGCTCGCATGAAGGTGTTGAGTCCTTGCAGGGAGGTGCTGAGAGAGCCGCCGAGGGACCCCAGAAGACGTGGATCGGGGCCACTCTGTGCAAAACGAGCTGCACAGTGGAGGGAAGTATAACATGTTTGTTATTTAAAAAAAATATCTTTAGTGATCCTTTAATGTACTATTATTATAGGCTGGGGATGGAATTGTGTTTGCCGATTTAGAAAAGGCCAGCAGAGGGCACCAAAGAGATAATGTGAATGAGTGCAATGTGTGGAACTGCATAGGAAAGGGAAAGGATTGATGGGAGCCTGCTTCTCTCAGCCAATACAGCTTGCCGATAGAGTCAGGGGGCTGGGGCTTTAAGAGACAGGCGGAGCTCCAAGGAAAGCAGAACTTCAGGTGAGTCCCTCTCTCACATTTTTGCTCTGTTTTTGTTCATTAACCAATATCAGAGCAGTTCTGTTATACCTCATATCTGGGTATTATATGAGCAGTTTCCTATTTACTTATTTCATAGTGGTTAGATTTTATATCTGATGATGTGATTGGAGGACAGACTTTTACTTGTTGATAATAATGTGATAAGATCCTCAAGCTTTGGAACTTTAACCACTTGCCGTCGCCGCACCGCGAAATACGTCCACAAGGTGCTCTCCTAGGCGAGACCACGTAAATGGACGTCCTGCCCTATTTAGCCGCCACTAGGGGCGCACAGGCGCGCCGCCGGAGGCGCGCGCGCGCGCCCCCGCTCGGCCCCACGCTCCGTGCGTGTGCCCGGCGGGCGCGATCGCCGCCGGGCACACGCGATTCGCTCGGTACAGAGCGGGGAACGGGAGCTGTGTGGTGTAAACACACAGCTCTCGTTCCTGTCAGCAGGGGAAATGCTGATTTTCTGTTCATTACACTGTATGAACAGAAGATCAGTGTTTCCCCTAGTGAGGCCACCCCCCCCCCCCACAGTAAGAACACACCCAGGCATACTTAACCCCTTCCCCGCCCCCTAGTGTTAACCCCTTCACTGCCAGTGGCATTTTATAGTAATCCAATGCATTTTATAGCACTGATCGCTATAAAAATGCCAATGGTCCCAAAAATGTGTCAAAAATGTCCGAAGTGTCCGCCATAAGATGTCGCAATAACCGAAAAAAAAATCGCTGATCGCCGCCATTACTAGTAAAAAAAATATTAATAAAAATACCCCCTATTTTGTAAACGCTATAACTTTTTGCGCAAACAATCAATAAACGCTTATTGTCGATTTTTTTTTACGAAAAATATGTAGAAGAATACGTATCGGCCTAAACTGAGGAAAAAAAATGTTTTTCTATATATTTTTTGGGGATATTTATTACAGCAAAAAGTAAAAAATATTCATTTTTTTTCAAAATTGTCGTTCTATTTTTGTTTATAGCGCAAAAAATAAAAAACGCAGAGGTGATCAAATACCACCAAAAGAAAGCTCTATTTGTGGGAAAAAAAGGACGCCAATTTTGTTTGGGAGCCACGTCGCACGACCGCCGCAATTGTCTGTTTAAAGCGACGCAGTCCCGAATCGCAAAAAGTACTCTGGTCTTTGGGCAGCAATATGGTCCGGGGGGGTAAGTGGTTAAACAGAAAGTGATAATGAGGGAGGAGTCAATAACCCAATGATGGAGGTCTTCAGGATCAGTCAAGTCTTCATCTTGGTTGTTCTCCCCCATCCTCACTCTCTGACCTCTGGTGGGGCTCAGCCCCGCTGTTATTCATGACTAATTCATGGACTTAATAAGGAAGTGCAGGACTTCTTGTGTTGGGAAGATGATAATGTGTAATAGAGGGGGAGGGGACACTCGTCCTATAATCTTCTCACCACTGTCACTCCTATAAAAGACAGTTCTCGTTGTTTGGGTATAGTATGTGGATTGCGCTACCCTGGTGGTTAATGTAAATCCACCTACTTCTGGGCACTAGTAACAATTGTTAGCCCCAATACATATCACCTCTATTGACAATCCACCGAATATATGTGTATATATAAATGTGTACCCAGTGCTCATATACAAATATTCTTCTCAGAAAAATATAAGAAACACATACATATCTGTGCCATATACGTATTGAATAGTGCTCGTAAAAAAACGTGCATTACCCTATATCAAATTTAGGGAATCCTTACCACAGAAACAAACAACTTTTGCAAAATCCACAAAACATAAATAAAATGTGGATGTGAAAACAATAAATGTACATAAATGACAATTAAGTAAAGGATTTCTAACTTGATCCTTTTCCCTTTAAAGTCCCAATATGATGGCCAAGTGCTCATAAAACGATGAATGCTTCTCCTGTGAGATGTTAGAACACAACGTGATTTCACCACTTCTGTGATAGTCCCATCACCGTAAAAAATGGCCACTCACCAGATCTCATTTAATAAATGCCTTTGGTTCATTCCCAGGATAACCACTCCTCTTATGCGTTTACAATAACTTCCTCACGGAAGTCCTGTCTTCCTGTCCCGTAGATGTCAGCAGCCTCTACGCGTTTCGCAAGGTATATTGCGTCCTCAGGAAGCTCCTGAGGACTCCATATACCTTGCAGTTATTGGAAAAACATAAGAGGAGTGGTTATCCTGGGAATGAACCAAAGGCATTTATTAAATGAGATCTGGTGAGTGGCCATTTTTTACGGTGATGGGACTATCACAGAAGTGGTGAAATCACGTTGTGTTCTAACGTCTCACAGGAGAAGCATTAATCGTTTTATGAGCACTTGGCCATCATATTGGGACTTTAAAGGGAAAAGGATCAACTTAGAAATCCTTTACTTAATTGTCATATCTGTACATTAATTGTTTTCACATCCACATTTTATTTATGTTTTGTGGATTTTGCAAAAGTTGTTTGTTTCTGTGGTAAGGATTCCCTAAATTTGATATAGGGGAATGCATGTTTTATAAGAGCACTATTCAATACGTATATGGCACAGATATGTATGTGTTTTTTACATTTTTCTGAGAAGAATATTTGTATATGAGCACTGGGTACACATTTATATATACACATTGTGAAGGATATGTCAGTGTAAATCTCCCTGCTTGGTTAAATTGTGGGTTAGAGGTAAAATGGATTCATGTGTTACAAGCTATTGACATGTTAATGACCCGTCTGCAGCTAGTTCCTTATTTCAAAGGGATGTTAAACCTGTTACTGTGATTAGAGGTGACTCATGTTATGTATTCTGATTGCTTCATTATGCGGTGCCAGGCTGCCCAGCTAATGTGTTCTGTACACCTTGTAATTAACTTCCCTGATGTCATTATTTAAAGAAAATGTGTCTCAGGTCGGCTTCGAATTGTCTGGGCTATATTCTGTATGAGAAACTCCAGAGTGTGTGAAAAGGGGTGAGCTCCCATTGTTCCTTGATTAAGGATTTAGCTTGTAAAACTGTATTTATAACCAGCAGCAAGCTGCCAATAAATCAGTCTTGGTTCCAGCATTCAGTCTTGACTCATTGTGTGGATGATCCTGTGATGTTCTTGTATGGAGAGGAGGGAATGCTTGACGGGGATATCATACCGATACTGTCACACACATATATTCGGTGGATTGTCAATAGAGGTGATATGTATTGGTGCTAACAATTGTTACTAGTGCCCAGATGTAGGTGGATTGATACATTAACCACCAGGGTAGTGCAATCCATATACTATACCCATTCATCTTTGGACGAGACACCATAGAGTGTCTTGCACTTTGTTTCTGATTGCAGCACACCCACCATTACAGGCTAATTATGGGTTTCCTTTTGCGCCAGCAACACCCGCATCATATAGTTCTCGTTGTTTCCTCACTCTCTGACTAAGGTCCATGAATAAAGAAATGATCTGGTAAGAGATCAGGAGGAGCCATTTTACTAGTTACCTTGAGGGGGGAATTGTAAGATCCTCAGAGACAAAGCTGCCTGATGTGGGCGGAGTCCTGTTTAGGGGAACCAATCAGCTCATGTCTAGTAATAATCTTTGTATTTCTATTTTAGTAGATGGACGGGAGATGAGGAAAACTCAGAGGATGTCTCACTTTGTCTCCACACTGTAAAGTAGAAGATGATGACATCACACAGTATAGTCCAGGAGAAAACCCGACTACCTCAAATGTCCATCTGGCACACACAGTGTAGATGGACCATCGTATTCCTCTTATCCTGAGGAACCTCAGACTGTGCAGATGGTGCCGGACCATCGTATTCCTCTTATCCTGAGGAACCTCAGACTGTGCGGGGACGGTTGCCGGACCATCGTATTCCTCTTATCCTGAGGTAACCTCAGACTGTGTGGGACGGTGACGGACCATCGTATTCCTCTTGTCCTGAGGAACCTCAGACTGTGCGGACGGTGCCGGACCATCGTATTCCTCTTATCCTGAGGAACCTCAGACTGTGAGGGACGGTGCCGTCCTTCCAACAAATAAGAGACTTTATTGTCCTGAGTGCGGGAAGGTGTTTCAGTTTTCAATCTGATCTTTCCACACATCAGAGATCTCACACGGGGGGGAGAAGCGGTATTCCTGTCCTGAGTGTGGGAAATGTTTTTCACAGAAGTCCTATCTTTCCACACATCAGAGATCTCACACGGGGGAGAAGCCGCATTCCTGTCCTGAGTGTGGGAAATGTTTTTCACAGAAGTCCTATCTTTCCACACATCAGAGATCTCACATGGGGGAGAAGCCGCATTCCTGTCCTGAGTGTAGGAAATGTTTTTCACAGAAGTCCTATCGTTCCACACATCGGAGATCTCACACGGGGGAGAAGCCGTATTCCTGTCCTGAGTGTGGGAAATGTTTTTCAGATAAGTCCAATCTTTCCACACATCAGAGATCTCACATGGGGGAGAAGGCCGTATTTCCTTTCCTGAGTGTGGGAAATGTTTTTCACAGATTTCCAGACTTTCCACACATGAGAGATCTCACACGGGGGAGAAGCCGTATTCCTGTCCTGAGTGTGGGAAACTGTTTTTCACAGATTTCCAGTCTTTCCACACATGAGAGATCTCACACTGGGGAGAAGCCGTATTCCTGTCCTGAGTGTGGGAAATGTTTTTCACAGAAGTCCCATCTTTCCACACATCAGAGATCTCACACAAGGGAGAAGCCGTATTCCTGTCCTGAGTGTGGGAAATGTTTTTCACAGAAGTCCAATCTTACCACACATCAGAGATCTCACACGGGGGAGAAGCCGTATTCCTGTCCTGAGTGTGGGAAATGTTTTTCAGATAAGTCCAATCTTTCCACACATCAGAGATCTCACATGGGGGAGAAGCCGTATTCCTGTCCTGAGTGTGGGAAATGTTTTTCACAGATTTCCAGTCTTTCCACACATGAGAGATCTCACACGGGGGAGAAGCCGTATTCCTGTCCTGAGTGTGGGAAATGTTTTTCACAGAAGTCCCATCTTTCCACACATCAGAGAACACACACAGGGGAGAAGCCATATTCTTGTCCTGAGTGAGGGAATTGTTCCTCACTGAAGTCCTGTCTTCCTGTACATCAGGGATCCCACACAACCCTCGAGGTGTATTAGTGAGTGTGGGAAATGTATCGGATCGCTGAGCCGCTGCAGGAACAGGAACATGTAACATCTTCCCGAAGGTGAACTTATCCTTTAACCCTTTCACTACCAGGGACGGTTTTTGCAATTTTTTTGCCCACAATCAACACCCCTTCAATACCGGCACTTTTTACCCCTTCCTGCCCAGGCCAATTTTCAGCTCTCTCACACTTTTCATACAACACTGTACCCAAATAATCTTTCTATCCTTTCCCCCCCAAAATAGAGCTTTCTTTTGGTGGTATTTGATCACCTCTGGGGTTTTATTTGTTGTGCTACAAATACAAAAAGACAGAAAATGTTGAAAAAATAAAGTTTTTCTTTGTTTCTGTTAAAAAATGTTGTAAATATACCTTGTGTTATTAGGTTATAATTGTGTGTGTTTTTTTGTTTTTAATTCTAGCCTGGGTATTCCCGATAGGCTTTGTTGATGTAATATAATATTTAAAAGCTTAATAAAAAGAATTAAAAAAATGCTGTAAATAAGTATGTTTTCTATTTCTTTGGTGGGGTACTGACTGGCATTACTGGTGGACACTGACTGGCATCCCTTGTGGGCAATAAGTTATCTCATTCACTGGTAGGCACTGATTGGCATGCCTGATGATCACTGATTGCATCACTGGTGGTCACTGACTGGCATCCTTGGTGGTCACTGATTGGCATGGCTGGGTGGTCATCACTTGGGATCATCACTGGTGATGGGCCTGTACTGATAATCAATGCTGAATATCAGTGCAGATCCCCCTGTCAGGAGAGACACGGATTGGCTCTCCTATACTCACACCTTGTCAGCATGAATAAAGGAAAGCCGATAACCGGCACTTTCTGGTTACGATGTGATTAGCTTTGATTGGCACAGCTGATCACATGGTGAAGAGCCAACGTCTTATGCTGCATACACACGATCGGAAATTCCAACAGGAAATCTTCGATGTGAGCTTTTGGTCGGAAATTCTGACCGTGTTTATGCTCCATCGGACATTTGCTAACGGAATTTCCGCCAACAAAAGATTGAGAGCAGGTTCTCAATTTTTCCAACAGTAAAAATTTCTTGTCGGAAATTCTGATCTTCTGTATGCAATTCTGACACACAAAAAAAATACGCATGCTCAGAGTCAAGCAAAAGAGCCAAACTGCCTACTGAACTTCATTGATCTCGGCTCATCGTACGTATTGTACGTCACCGCGTTCTTGACGTTGGAATTTCCGACAAGATTTGTGTGACCGGTGTATGCAACACAAGTTTGAGCCAACATTCCGTCGTAAAAAAATGCACGGTTTTCTTGTCGGAATTTCCGATCGTGGTGTACAGGGTATTAGGCTCTTTACCGAGACTGGAGATGCGGTTTGTCAGAGCGACACACAACACCAACGATCGCCCTGCGCCCGAGCGGCTTATTCTTCTGGATGTCATGTGACATCCAATCAGGATAATGGAACCCTGTCTGGCCGTCATTCTGCTATAGGCCGGGTGGGAAGGAGTTAAAGAATCATTTTAGGTCTGAACATTATATAAAACCCCCAAAACGCGATATATTTTCTGATAGAAGACACCCTAGAGCGTCCTTTGTGCTCTGCTGGCACTGCCAGCAAGGCTCAAAATTTCAAGTCCTGAGCTACTAACTAGGCCTTAAGAGTTACTCGCCACAGTTGACCCAACCGATCCCTACCCTGCACCGCCCCTAATTCCACCTCTAAACACACCTTCATAAATTATCCCATGAAATTACACTTAAATGTGTTATGCAGAATTAAGTTAAAAAAAAAATATTAACAACAACTTTATCATTGCAGCCTCACTAGTGCCCATCAATGCAGCCTCACCTATGCCCACCATTGCAGCCTCACCTGTGCCCACCATTGTAGCCTCTGCTCACTGTGCCCACCATTGCAGCCTCTGCTCACTGTGCCCACCATTGCAGCCTCTGCTCACTGTGCCCACCATTGCAGCCTCTGCTCACTGTGCCCACCATTGCAGCCTCTGCTCACTGTGCCCACCATTGTAGCCTCTGCTCACTGTGCCCACCATTGTAACCTCTGATCACTGTGCCCACCATTGTAGCCTCTGCTCACTGTGCCCACCATTGTAACCTCTGATCACTGTGCCCACCATTGTAGCCTCTGCTCACTGTGCCCACTGTAACGGAACGTCCACCTCTCTCCGCTGAGTACTTCCGTCATATACCGCTTCCTCTCAGTCTGGATATAGATATCAGATATTCCAGCTGCTCACAAGCACACAACGAGACGAGACTTGTTTGTCTGCTGAACATGGAGTGTTTATTAGAAACAAAAATCAAGTCTTATGCACAGTTAAAGAGGAGGTAACCAGAACATAAATTAACATGAGCTAATGAACTAATCCTTTAGACAGACGAGGTGACTCAGATATGACCTTTTAGGGTAGACGTCACATCTCCTCGCTCACCGGCTATACAATACACATTATCATAAGTACAAGGACATCTTCACACAATAGCAGGAGCTTCCAGTAGCCGGTTCGGCTCGTCTCCTACATTGTACAGAGGCCAATGTGATCAGCTCTTTCAATTAGCATGTTGTTCAGAATTAACAACTAAGAATAGTCTTTACATCTATCCTGGCAGATATTGTGGAGAAATATTACTGTCCCATTTTAAGTAATCCAAGACATATTTTCTCAGTCACCCATCCTGGCACAGGGTAACTTAGACATAAGAGGTGCACGGGGAGCTGAAACAAGAGTATCCCATATTTTCCAAGGGATTCTGGGTTGCAGAGTCTAGCAGCGGTCTGTAGGCGATCTCCAGCTCCCATTCCTGAATGGCCAGAAACTCTGGCCCAGATTTACAGAGAGCACGGCGCACATTACGCCGCCGTAGAGTAACCACTGTACGCTACGCCAACGCATCGCAGAGAGGCAAGCATGGAATTCAGCAAGCCAGTGCTCCCAACGCTGCCCCAGCGTAGCGTGGGTTTTTGAAGGCGTACGCCGGCGTAGGTGGAAGTGGGCGTGACCCATGCAAATGAGGCATGACCCATGCAAATGATGGGCTGAGCACCAGACAGGTACGTATCACGAACTGCGCATGCGCACACCCCCCACGCCTGCCCCCCGCCTGCTCACAACCATGCCGGCACAACTGCCCAAGCTACGCCAGATCACTGCGTACGCCGTGGAACGTAACGTACGCCCATCCAGACACACGTCCAATGCACAATACGCCGGCTTGTGTTCCCTGGTGCAGACCTGAGCATGTCTGTTGCTGGGTTACACCTCCTTTATGGGGAATAACTTTACGCCGGACGTACAACTTACGCGCACCTCACGTAGCCTGTACGCACGTTCGTGAATCGCCGCATTTCCCTCATTTGCATGTTTGAATGGCTAATCAATGGGAGCGGCACCATGCACCCAGCCTAAATGTGCGCCCACCCTACTCCAGCATAAGCAAGCTACGTCGGCGTAGTGTAGCCTGTTTTTAGGCGCATATATTTTTGTGGGTCTGGCGCACAGTTACGACGGCGCACATTTGCACTTACATCGGCGTAACTTGTTATACGTCGGCGTAAGTGCTTTGTATATCTTCCAGTGCCCAGTGCACTTCCGAGACGTTCAGTAGCCCTTCTCTGAAATCCATGATTTCGTCCAACCGCCACTCCAAATCACTCCCAAATTTAGAGTCCCCTGTCAGCTTGTACCTCTGCTCTCCTCTCCTGCTATCCGAACCTTGGATCCAGGTGGAGGTTGGATGTCCCAGACTGCAGGAAGTATCCCACCGATTCTGGGTTCCATGGGCCCTCCCATCACACCCACCATTGTAGCCTCTGCTCACTGTGCCCACCATTGTAGCCTCAGCTCACCTGTGCCCACCATTGTAGCCTCAGCTCACCTGTGTCCACCATTGTAGCTTCAGCTCACCTATATCACCATTGCAGCCTCTGCTCACTGTGCCCACCATTGTAGCCTCTGCTCACTGTGCCCACCATTGTAGTCTCAGCTCACCTGTGTCCACCATTGTAGCTTCAGCTCACCTATATCACCATTGCAGCCTCTGCTCACTGTGCCCACCATTGTAGCCTCTGCTCACTGTGCCCACCATTGCAGCCTCTGTTTACTGTGAACACCATTGTAGCCTCAGCTCACTGTGCCCACCATTGTAGCCTCTGCTCACTGTTCCCTCCATTGTAACCTCTGCTCACTGTGCCCACCATTGTAGCCTCTGCTCACTGTTCCCTCCCTTGTAACCTCTGCTCACTGTGCCCACTATTGTAGCCTCTGCTCACTGTGCCCACCATTGAAGCCTCTGCTCACTGTGCCCACCATTGTAGCCTCTGCTAAACTGTGCAGAGGATCACCCCAGGGGAAGAGAGCATTGAGGAAGATAAAAGCTGCAGGATTACAGAGCGGATAGCCAGCTGTTACAGCTGAGTTTATATTACAATTGTCTCTGCTCGTGGCTACACACAACCCCGCCTCCTGACCCCGCGCCTGTATCAGATAGACAGAACACGTCTCAGCATTGGACTGGCATTCTGTCTATCTGATACAGGCGCAGGGTCAGGAGGCGGGGCTCTGTGTAATGTAAACTCAGCTGTAACAGCGTGTTATCTGCTCTGTAATCCCGCGGCTTTTCTCCTTCCTCCATGCTCTCTTCCCCGGGGCGATCGATGGGAGAACGGCTCTCAATCAACCCCTGCATGTCGGCAGTACCCGCTCTCCCCCCACTCCATAGGTAGTTCCATATTTTTAGATCACACGATATTACTGGAAAAGTCTATGAAATGCAAAAGTTCTGTAAAAAACACTAAGTTCATTTTAGGGGGCACAAAAACACAATAAATTACCAAATTTTTGGGTAAAATATAAATGTCGAGGGGGGCGTGTCCGGATGTGTACGAGCCAGGACGTGTTTCCTGGGAGCTCCACATCTCTCCTGCTAATAATCAGTTTTTCTGAGCTTTTCTGACAATTTTTGTGCTGAAGCACCGTACCAAGTGGGGGAACATCCGGACATGAGAAAGGGGCATACAAAGCAGGCCACCAGACTCTAAAGAGCCAGCGCCAGACCCTCTCCTCACGAGGCCCGGACACAGTTCCCGCCGCCGCCATCTTGCCCTCTCCTCATTCCTCCAAGAGCGCCAAAAAGATAGCCAGGAGGATGGCTAACGCTGCGGTGGCTGCACAGGATACAAGCGCTGGGGGATCCCTGTCTGTCTCTCCTGATTAAGAAGCTGCCCAAAATGCGATCACTCACCCAATTCTGAAGGCGATCTATGCCAGCAAAGCCGCAGTAATGGTGAGCATTAACCATTTGACCACAGAATGCACGCTGATCAGACAAGACTTGGATAAGATCAGGAGCTGGCTCACAGTGGCGGAGGACAGAATATCTGAGGTGGAGGATGTTTCACACTCACAAGGTAACCAGCTGATTGAATTACATGCTATGGTGAAACTGCTGCAAAATCGCGCTGATGACGCAGAAGACAGACAGAGGAGAAATAATGTGCGAGGGGTGGGCCTGCCGGAGGGAGCGGAAGCATCCCAAACTACCACCTTTACAGAAACTTTTTTCAAGCAGCTGGTGAACTTGGGGGACCGGCTGCCAACTTATGTGGTGGAAAGGGCGCTCAGAGTCCCCACGGGTAGATGTCTCTCTGGTGACTACCCCCATCCCTTTCTGGTGCGATTCCTGAATTACAGAGTGAGTGAGTGAGAAACTTGTATAATGCAACACATGCGAACTGAATCGCCTCAGGGCGCTTGCTATCCATTTCCTACTATATTTTGCCTTCAGAATAGTTTTTTTTCCTGAAGGCCTGGTGATTCACTTCCATTCGGATGCTGGTCGGTAGAGCGTTCCACAGTCTAGGTCCTTGAACTGCAAATCTTCATTCTCCTCTGGACTTATATCTGGCCTTGGGTATCTGGAGTCGATTTTGGTTAGTAGAATGGAGAACGCGATTGGGGTGGTGACATTTTATTTTTTTCACATAGATATTGGGGGGCATCTCTTTGAACACATTTGTGCGCAAGGCATAGTGCCTTAAACGTAATTCAGTCTTTTACGGGCAACCAGTGAAGGGATCTCAGGGAGGGGGAGATTGATTCCCAGGGTTTTTTCCCTGTTACTAGTCGTGCCGCCGTATTTTGGACGACTTGTAGACAGGCAATTTGGTATTTTGGGAGTCCTAGGTAAAGTGCATTGGCATAGTCGAGTCTGGAGTTGATTATTGTTCCCACCACGACTGCTATGTCTTCTTTTGGGATAAAGGGGATGAGTCTACATAGCAGGCGCAGCAGATAGTGGGATCCGCTGACTACTGAACTTATTTGTGCATCCAATGACATGTCGGTGTCAAAAATGACTCAGACTTTTGACTTTGGTGCTGGGGGTGATGGTTTGTCCCAAAATGGGTGGGAGTGTCCATGTTTTCGTGGCAAGTCTCTTTCGATTGGCGTGAAGAAGAAGCAGTTCTGTTTTTGAGCCATTGAGTTTAAGGTAACTCTCCGTCATCCAATTTTCTATCAAAGTAAGGCATTTCTCTAGTCCGAGATAATGATCCTTTTTGTTGCTGATGCGAAGTAGAGTTGGGTGTCATCTGCTTAGGAATGGTAGAGTAAATTCTGGTGGCTGATGATTTCGAGGAGAGGGCTCAGATGGATATTGAATAGTACGGGCGACTGAGGGACTCCACATGTGACATGGCAAAACTGGGCTGTATGCAGAGCACACCGCCATTTTGCCCTGTGCTATTGAGCACAGAATCCGTCTTAATGAAATAACCCATATTTAAGCTAAATAGATCACTCACCATTCATTCTCTGCCCATCCATACAAGTCAAGAGACCTCACACCAGCTTGTTCTCAAGTCACCATCATCACCATCATTGGTTTGCCGACGCCCTCACAGGCAGTTTTATTAACGCAATAGGCTTCACAGACCACATCTGATTGGAGGAGATCACAGCATGTGACCATAGGAAGTGATGACACAGCATGTGACCTCCTCCATGGGAAGTGATGTCACAGCATGTGGGCTCGATACAACAAATGCCCATATATTGATTTGGCAGCACAGTTAACCCCATCCAACAGGGATTCAATACAGTAATATTCAATAACAATATAATACAGCAATATAATACGATACAGTAATAATCAATAACATACAGCAATATAACAACAATAGGATACAGTTCCCGAAGAGAGGAGCTTATCTGCAGGTGTAGGCGCACATCACAAAACAGTGTTGATCAGGTACTGAGAGATGACAGGAGCACACACCAGCTAAATTGACAATGCTCTTGCAGAGCGGGACGCACCTAGAAGGCGAATATCTGTGCATCACACAGGGGCCCTTTCGCCAGCCGACACCCCCCTCCACAAACACCCTTCTCCAAATCAGGAAGTGTATCTCCACCAGTCTGTCTGCCCCAGTCAGCTTTCTAGAGCGGGCTGAGGGAGAACCAACCATGGGTGACACTATGACAATACATAATAAATACATCTTGAAATTTCCACCACAGTCCTCCCTTTTTGTCATATTGCTCCCATTTGTTCTTCCAATCTTGATAGTCTTCTTATACCTAGAAACTAAATCAGTCCTTACAGTCCATAAAAAGGAAAACACGGCTTAACATGTAGACTCTGTTCTTCAGGATAAAGTGCAGCGCAAAAACATATAAATTAAGTAATAACACAATTGATGGTCAGATAAAGTGTACAAAAATATATATAAATATATATAAATATAACTCTAATATTAACACAAAAAGAAATCCACCTCATTCGACCATGGCTAGGTCACAAAACTTTTGAAAAACCTCCAAGGTAAGTGTAAGGACACGTCAGCGTTGGGTCGGCGAGCGCGGGTGACGTCACCCGCGCTCGCCGACCCAACGCTGACATGTGAGCTGTGTAAAGACTCGAAGCCTTGGAGCTCCGTTTATGCTGATACGCTTCACACTCGGCTCTGAGTGTTGTAAAATGTGAGTTTATTTTGGTTTTACCTATTAAATCCAGTTTGAGACAGAGAGCACTAGTCTGTCCCCTTTTTGTTTTATATATTTCTCTGTGGTCGTTGGGAGTATTGAGCTGTCTGCTGCCTGCTGGTAACCTTTAAAGCTTGGACGTGTCCTTACACTTACCTTGGAGGTTTTTCAAAAGTTTTGTGACCTAGCCATGGTCGAATGGCTGAGGTGAGGGGCCATCTTTAGCTATTGGTGAAGGAACCTTCCTGTTGATCACAGCTTTCTGAGATTCAATCACAATCAGTCACTTCATTATTTGGAGCACCTTTTGGACTTTTTTCACTGATGCACTTTATGGATTTCTTTTTGTGTTAATATTAGAGTTATATTTATATATATTTATATATATTTTTGTACACTTTATCTGACCATCAATTGTGTTATTACTTAATTTATATGTTTTTGCGCTGCACTTTATTGTTATTGATCACTATTGGGATTTCTATTTGCATTTATCCTCCAGTGCTGGCTTGCAATTTTTAAAGTTTTTTGTGTATTTTCCAGCGCGGAATTTCTTCTTTATTTCTGTTCTTCAGGAGACATGACTTATAAGGAGGGCACAACTTGGTGAGCTGTGGTAATCGCAGATCCGTCTGGGGTCCTCTATCTTGTACGTGAGTCCGGCTTCGGGGCGTCTCATCAAGGAAGATGTGGTCATCTGCTCCAGGTCTGGTCACGCGTCCAATCAGGCAACAGGAGCGTCTCATCACGACATAGAAAGAATAGAAATAAAAACGACATGAGTATATATATTCCCATTTCCTTCAACCATGATCCGCTGTAAAATAAAAATTAAATCCCCTCAGATTCCCAGACCCTTCAAAGGACTCCCAACCTTCACTTAGCTACAGCTCTGACTCTGCCTTGCAGGGACCCAAACCTTATCCATATGGGCCTGAACTCCAATTCCCAGAAACCGCCCTTGGACCGTGAAAACTTCCTTGTAGCTTCAACAGTTACATGAAACATTCCATCCTCAATAGGTGTGAATTGTTCAATCGTATCATAAGCTCAAGCCCCCCCACCTTGTACATGCAGGAAACCATGCCCAGACCTGGTCCGGCTTGGTGAACAATTCCCTTCTAGCTGCCCCTGGCATTCTTACTTTCTCTTGCGCCATCAGATCCTTGCAATCGGCCACGATATAGGATGCTGGGACAGCTTCACCACCACGCATGAACCTCTTGCATTGGGGGAATTACCTTATAAGCTGTAGATCCGCATAAACACCAACTAAAGTTACACACTTGTGGGCTACCTATTTGTCCTGATACCCAACCGACAAGAGGCAGAGCCATAAAAACGACAACCAATTTTACCCTCTAAAAAAACAAATCATTAAATTCCATTGACAAGTGTCTGTTTGGAGTCTCTAAGGCCTCGTACACACGGCCGAGGAACTCGACGTGCCAAACACATCGAGTTCCTCGTCGAGTTCAGGGATGAAGCCGCCGAGGAGATCGGCGGGCCGCCTTCTCCCATAGAACAACGAGAAAATAGAGAACATGTTCTCTATTTTCTCGACGAGTTCCTCGGCGGCTCCATCGGGCCAAAAGTGTACAGACGACAGAGTTTCTCGGCAGAATCCGGCTCTGACCGAGTTTCTCGACGAATTCTGCCGAGAAACTCTGTCGTGTGTACGAGGCCTAATAGTTTGTCAATAATCCTCATACCAATAATAAATAGCATGTACCGCTGTCATCGCTGGGGACTAAAGCTCGGTGGAGACCTCGAACAGACCCCGCAATCCGTCCCGTTCACTTTCTTAATTAGTCATAGAATACACTTTAAATAATAACTTGGGATGTATTTCATCGTTACCTCTGCTAAAATTTACTAAACAAATACAAAATAAACTAAGATACTACTCATTTCTTTGATGTGGTTGAGCCGCTTCTTGAAGTGGCTGGTGTGGTCTCATCCATCAAGCTTCTTTACAAACGACCCAGTCACCTGGTTGGGAAAAATGAAAACCAATTACCGTGTCAGGGTCCAGGAGAGACTCCTGAACCCTTTGAAGTTCATGTTACAGTGATCGCACTCACCCCATCACCTGAGAATAGACGTGACAGCTGATGAGGGGAGTACGACCCTGGCTTTGGTTGACCTCCAAACAAACCTTATGACAGTAACCCAGACATCGGGACTGTGTTCACTGCACAATCTGTGCGTGCCTCACCATCGCCTGTAATCGCTTACCATCGCCTGTAATCGCTTACCACCGCCTGTAATACCTGGAACCATTGGGAGGTTCTTAGCATCTAAGATGGGAACCTACTTCACCAGACTGCTGCTTGCCGATTCAAATTCTATCAAAGAAAGACAGTCTTGGCACAAACTTGATTAGAATTAGAAAGATTAGTGTTATTAGTTCGAAAAACTGTCACTTTTACATTTATTTATCCCCCTTTTCTTCCTCATTACAGACTGGAGGAAGAAGAAACAATGAAGTAGCCTATGATACTTTAACCCCCTTAGACTCGTATTTATCCATGTGTACAGCTGTCTACATACACCTGCTCTCTATGTACAAACACTTCCAGAAACTCCTTGGACCTGAAAAATACTTATAAGCAGAAATCATTACTCCATCCTTCATATTTATCCTGCAGAGAATGGCAAACAAAAATGACATTCTTGTAAATTTTCAATGACATTCTTTCAAAACCGATTCAAACAAAACTCTCTGTAACCCTAACTTTTCCCGTTCCTACAAAAATACAACAGCCGCGACCCATCGGAGGATCGCCGCGGTAAATTCGAACATATTCACGTTACTACACACAAACATTCCGATACAAATGTGGAGGAGATATTCATAGTATCCAAAACAAAAATGAAAAAAATCAAAAACCACTTGGAATTCTGCCTTCACTTTCAGCAATAGAAGAAAATACAATGGGAAAATATTAGAACAGCTTGAGAGCCTTGCATAGACCAGCTATACAATGTTCTCCTCTGAGGGTCACCAAAGCGTGTACCACACCTCCATCCACACTCATCATTACAGATTTCTGAAGCCACATCTGAACTACATCCAAGGTATCTTTATTCTGAGGTCTCGTACCTCCAGCCAGAGTACCTTCCAAAGGAGTACACCTTACTGTACCCTCTGACCACCTATGTCATTCTTTAAGGGGTCTCATATCCGGAGCCCCAAACCCAGACCTCATTTATGGTGCAGCTGTCTGACTGGTGCACTGCATGGGCGGCACATCCCATGACGAATCAAATCGCTTTTTTTTGGTGACCTCTGCGTCCAGAGTACCATGCGCTTTATTTTCGGAGCGGTTATGACTTGCGCCTTTATAATCATAACTGACCCCCGGACTTACCGATTATTGTACATGGCCTCACCGGGGCGTTAGAATACCACTCCTCACATTTATGGTAATACAATCACGCACAGGAATTCCGGTTATTCTACACGGCCCGACCTGTCTCACGATATAAAGCCTCCTAAATGTGTTCATTAGACAACTTACAACGCACCATGAAATCCTCCACTTTTCAAAACAATTTTATGGCTTCTTTCTACCTGCATCTAGATGTCACAACAACAATGGTGATGCCCTCCTGTTTCGCTCTCACATACCCAAAACTGTATTTACAGTATAAAACTTCACAAAAACCTTTAAAACGCCAAAATATTTTCCATTGCTCCTTCAGGACACAAATCTCATTACTCATCTTTCAGAAGACTCCAAATCTCCTCCCACCAACTTCCTGTTGTATATTAATGCTGAAAAAGACCTTCCTGTTGTATGCTCAGCTCTTAAACCCCCAAACCTGGTTTATTTACATAATGACAGGAAGAGGGAGGGGAGGGGGAAGCCCAGCTTTATTGCCTTGTCTCAACACATCAAAAAACTCCATGGACTACATAAATATCCCCTGGATGTCAAACCACACAATGAATTGCCCCCAGGGAAACTCCCAAACATTCAAACCCAAAAACAATGCACATCGCTGTGCACAAAAACGCAGTCAAAGCCAGTCACACAACTCGCCATTTCTGTCGTAGAATTTCTGGCTGTTTGCAGAGCAGACAGACAGATATCTTGTGTCTAATTCATCTTAGTTCAGTGCATGCAAAGCAGAGTCTTTCACCCAAAAACGAAATTCTACACAAAAGCCTCCATTCTTACACTACAAAGTCAGCCGGTAGGTTAGTCAGATCCTGTATATAATTTAGCCCTAGCACACAAGCACTATTCAAAAGATAGTGCTTAAACTGCATCTCAAAATGGCCGACAACAAGCCAAGCAACAATGGCGCCATTTACGCTTGCAAAAAAACTATTTAACTGCGCCTCCAAATCACCTTTTTTTTACCACAGGACAGACAGTACTACACACACGGGAAAACAAAAAATGTTGTCCACCAGATTCCAACACAGAAAAGACTGCGCTACTCAATTCGCACTAAACATCAAAATCTGCCCCAAAGGCTGCAAAATTCCACTGCTCAGTCACATGGTATCACACCCAAAAGATGACCCAGGATGACCCACAGAGCAAACAGACTGCACCTCCCAAAATGGCCGCCGACGACCATGGCAGCAAACAAGATGCCTGCCAGGTGCAGTTTTCAAAAACCTGCCTAGAATCTTTCTCCACAAAGACAAACAAAAATGAACATTAAAAACATTTTCTAGTTACATGCGCAACATTAGAATAAAAACACTCTTTTTCTCAAAGCTCATGTACAAACTGCGGCATCACCCTTTATATATAACAAGTCATTTAAAAAATATACACAGTGAGGTCACATCATTTAAAACCTTCCAACATAAAAAGCCTGTATGCTATTGTTTACAGCACAATCTCTATTCCTCACATAGATCATTGAACATATTACAAAATTCAAGAAGCACACAGGGATCCAACAATACTGTCTGCCCCTCCCCCGAGCCTCATGGCAAGAGGGCCATCTTACACCATGGAACATGCCTTGCCTGGATGAACTATACAAAGGCAACCTGTCCAACATAAAATGATCTAAATACACACAGTCTCCATTTCTCATTCACATGAACATTCCATACACAGGAACAAGACATTCAGAAAATACAAAAACAGTCTCAGCCGCACATATTGCAGGCTGAATAATCCCACCTCTATACAGACAAATCATCCACAATATACAGTTTCCATATGCATCATAAAATGTTATATCTAACTTTGTTCTGAAAGTTGCAAAGTCAAGAAACACAGAATCAGAACACTGTCCGCCCCTCCCCCAAGCCACATGGCCCACCAAACAAATCACCCCTCCCCCACCAAAGCACATGGCACAATGCTGCCGTCTTACACAATAGAACATGTCTGGTTGCTCAAGACTAATTGAACAACCCCTTACCGTAACCATTTGTTCGTCTCACCCCCTTATTGTAACCTACAATAAAGACACTGACAACGACTTATTCTTGAATGGACGAAGGGGTCGGCCACAGCTTTATTTTGTTAAAATTACAACATGAACTTGTTAACCTTAATCAACCTTTCAAAGGTTGCTCACCAGGGGGAAGCAACAGCCAGCCGCCGGCCTAAGCCGACGGGCATAATAGCCTTCCACCTCTCCTTTCCATGGCTTTATTCTCCTGTACCGCCAGCTGTGACTTAAATAAGCAATAGAAACACTCACACATAACAACGCAAATAAACCAGGGCCTGTCAGGCCAACGACATAACACCAGTGAAACATAATTATATCGAAATAAGCCAGCCTTTGTTTGCTGTATCCATCTTTTTGTTTTTTCCTTTTTTTTTTTTTTTTTTTTTAAAACCTGTACTCCAGAAAATAGGGGCGGGAGGGCGGGAAGCTTTCTCCGCTGGCGCTGTCCAGGTAAGAGGAAGTGGGGAGGGGTCTCACCCCTCCTTTTACACCCTCTGTCCCACCTAGGCCTACCCCCCCAACCAAAAACTATTGGTCCCTTGCCAACCTATGGGACGTCCCCTATAGTAAAGAAAGGGAGGGGGATGAGGCTCACTTAACCCTGTCGTCCCCCCCTCATTTAGTCAGTGACACCTAGGCCTAATTGGCCCGGTGTCAACCAGACTAATTGAACAACCCCTTACCGTAACCATTTGTTCGTCTCACCCCCTTATTGTAACCTACAATAAAGACACTGACAACGACTTATTCTTGAATGGACGAAGGGGTCGGCCACAGCTTTATTTTGTTAAAATTACAACATGAACTTGTTAACCTTAATCAACCTTTCAAAGGTTGCTCACCAGGGGGAAGCAACAGCCAGCCGCCGGCCTAAGCCGACGGGCATAATAGCCTTCCACCTCTCCTTTCCATGGCTTTATTCTCCTGTACCGCCACAGGAGGAGCTCGGTCCCCCTCAAACTGAGCTCCGACCCCCACCCAGAATATACAGGGCCTGCTCAATGCCATCCTGAAGGCCAGATAAGAATATATCCATCCCGATGTCGTTGAGGTGAACGCCATCTTGGCTCATAAGCCGCCTATTATCTCCTTCCAACTGTCTGTGCCGTACTACCACCCCGGACCTGGCCCTAACATAACGGGACATACGGGAATTTATGGTCCTGCGCGCCCTCTCTATGCCCACCGCGTCCCTGTCCTCCTGCCATGTGACCCGAGGAACAATTTCCGACCAAACAATGATCATTTCGGAAAAAAGACAAACCATTCTCTCCAGATCCATTCGCATAAGTACGATTATTTCCGGGACTCGCAGGGAACGTATGTCGTTCCCACCAGCATGAACCACTAACACCACCGGCGTCCGAGATACACCGGCAATCTGGAAAACTTCCATGAGGATCCGGGACCAAGGGAGACCCCAATACCTCTCCAATGCACCTCCACCGGAAATCCCAATGCTCTACCGCCCGGCCGGCAGATAGCCCTCTGCGCGGCCTGATGAATGTAGGAGTGCCCCACAATGTGCACCACCGGAGCACGAGGACCTAAAAAAAAGGGGGGGAAAAAATATTAGAGCAACAATTCTGGGCGAACGTAGCCCGCATAGCAACCCGATTTCCACCTACCAATTCTCTGAATGTCGCCCACCGACAGCCCCGCCCTGGCCGCTTCAGTAGCCGCACCGATCCTAAAGGAATGCGTGCCAAAATCACCAGCCGAAGCCCCCGCAGCCGCTAGACAACTCTTAAATACTGAACCAAATTGGTACCGTGTAAGGGGGGCCCCGGAGGCGTGTACTAAAAACTTCTCCCCAATAGGACTCACCTTCAGGTATTCCATCACCATGGCGACCGGACAAAGGGTACCCCCCACCGCCCCAAGGCGCAGCCAACAACCCTCGCCCAACTGATCCGTCTTGGACTTCCTAATCCTGACCTGGACCACCCCGTTGGTCAGTAAAACATCCTCCCTGAAAAGGCCCCCGGCCCCGCTGGCCGAGGTGGGTACCAATTCGCTCACCCGTAACGCACCGAAAAAAGCCAGGCAAAAGGCCGTGGAAAAAAGAAGCCCCTCGTAAGGAGAGGAACAAACGCCCCCCGTAACCCTAACTAAAGAATCTAACAAGGCAAAGGAAACCGGACGCCTATTGTCTTTTTTCGCGTGTACCTTCCGCCAACCCCTCATCGCCTGTGAGATGCCAAAATGTTTTGTACAATCCTGCCAGCCGTGTAACTTCAAGTGAAATCCAACACCCCCCAGTCGGCGACGCGCCATCGCGGCGGAACAACCAGAACGCTCCAAACCCAATAGGTAGTCGACTGTGACTTGAAAACGAACGCTCTCACCAGAGGCTATGTCCCTATTACCTGCCACCCCCAACCAGGCCTTCCACGCCTTACCGTGATTGGACCAGGTGGCCGGAGTCACCGAAGATGCGATGAGCGGCATAAGGTTCATAACGCCAGGGTCCAAAGGAACTGCGGGCAAGGCAGGCCCTCCTGAGCCGCCCCCGGGCACAGCGTGCGGAACTCCTGGAAACGGAAACGAGACAATAAATCAGCGGTCACATTGTCAACACCGGGAACATGACGAGATCTGAACCATATATTATACTCTAGACACCTGAGAACCAGGTGACGGAGGAGGGCCAGGACCGGAAGGGAGGAGGAAGACAGACCGTTAATACAATGAACCACACTGCTATTGTCAGTCCAAAAACATACCTTCCTATCCCTGAGCTTGTCCCCCCAAAGTTCAACCGCCACAACGATGGGAAAAAGCTCAAGGAGAGTCAGGTTGCGACACAACCCCTCATCCTGCCACTGCTGCGGCCATAATTCCGCACTCCAGTCCGATCCGAGAATTGCCCCGTAGCCCACCGATCCAGCCGCATCGGTGAACAGGGACAACTCCTGATTACACATCTCATCTGACAAAAAACATGTGCGACCGTTGTAGCGCCGCAAAAATTCACGCCATACCAACAGGTCCGCTTTCAGAGATGAAGTCAGACGTATCCGATGCTCAGGCCGCTTAGCCCCTTTGGTAGCCAAAGATAGCCGACGTGAAAAAACCCGACCCATCGGCATTATGCGACATGCGAAAACCAGGAGACCCAAAAGCGACTGCAACTGACGCAAAGTGACCTTCTGAGCTCCGCAAAAACCGTCAATTAAACTTATTAGTTTCTCGAGCTTGACCACTGGTAACCGAAAAACCATCTCAAGGGAATCTATTTCAATGCCCAAAAAAGACAGCTTAGTAGTTGGACCCTCCGTCTTTTCGGCGGAAAGCGGAACACCAAATCTGCTCATCAAGGCACAGAAAGAATTCAACAAAACTTGACATGTGGGAGACTTACCCGGGGCCACGATCAGAAAATCATCCAAATAATGAATAATAGACTTGCAGCCAGTGTCACGTCGCACCACCCATTCCAAAAAAGAACTGAACATTTCGAAATAGTGGCACGATATGGAGCACCCCATCGGTAAACAGGTATCATAGTAAAACAGGCCATCCACGCAGCAACCCAGAAGATGGTAGCAATCCGGGTGTACCGGCAACAACCTGAAGGCGGATTCAACATCCGTCTTGGCCATGAGGGCGCCCCGACCAGCTCGCCGGACCAACATCACCGCCTTATCAAAAGAGACATAGGAAACCGAAGCCTCCTCCTTGGAGATGCCGTCGTTTACCGATGAGCCCTTCGGGTAAGACAAATGGTGAATTAAGCGAAACTTACCACTGTCCTTTTTGGGGACCACTCCCAAAGGAGAAACCCTCAAATTGGGAAAAGGGGGGTATGAAAATGGGCCCTCAATGCGACCCAGGTTAACTTCCTTACTAACCTTGTCCCGAAGAGCCTCCGGATAAAGTGCAGCCGATTGCAAATTGCCAGCCAGTTGAGGTGATTCTGAAGGAACAAAGGGGATGAAGAAACCATACAAAAAACCTAAGCGCAGTTGTTCCCCTTCAGACCTATTGGGGTAGCGCTCTAGCCAGGGCAACATCTCGTCCACGCTCACTGGCGTCTTTCCCATCAGCAGGCGCTGCTCCCCTCTGCGCAGGTTTAGCACCGCGGGGGCAACGGACTGCACCGTGGGGGCCCCCACAAGAGGAGCACTCGTGCTTAAATTTGCATAGCCCGAAGAACTTGCAATGGCCCTCGTTAAAGAGCCAGCAAGTGCCGGGTCTCTTTGCGGCCGCCGCGCCCTGCTGGCCTGCTGAGGACGCCGCGGCCCCGCCAAGAAAGGGAGTCTGTCTCTGCGCCATCATAAGACGCAGCCAGACGTCCGTAGCCTTGCAACCCCACCCCACTTCGGGCTGCAACGACAAGCGCCTTCGGAACTCCTCATCGTATTTCCACCAGGCACTGCCGCCATGGGATTTGAATGCATTGTAGACCGAATCCAAATAGATGAAGAGTTCAGAACAGCGTTCGGGATGTTTCTCTCCCATTATCCCACCCAGCACCGCAAAAGCCTGAAGCCAGTTACCTATTGTCCTGGCGACACGGGGCCTACGCTCCGCTGATCTATCCGTGAAAGGCTTGCGCTCTCTATCAATTGTATGTTGGTCCACCGATACCAGCGACCAGATGTCTACATACTTGTTATCCCAAATTTTTTGTCTAATGTCGTCGCTAACGTGTGAACCCAATGGGCTAATCCCGCAGAAAAAAGACTCCTTGTACACACCAGCTCTTGGCGGAGACGGAGCCCGTTTGCTCGTAAGGGGCGAGACCGCCCCTTGGGAACCGGACTCCAGCTGCGTCAACAAGGCCTTAAGGGCCGGAACCAAACCTTGCGACCCGCCCCCAGCCCCCCAGGCCCCCGCGTAGTCAAACTCACCAACCACGGCAGGAGACGGAGCAGGAGGCATTTCTGAAGAAATCACGGATGGCAGCATCACCGGAGGAGCAGGCACTGGATCACGTGGAGGCAGAACCGACATCGAAGGGAGAGCCCCTGGGACAGGAGCAGCCAATGGGGTAGCAGAGGAGGCGGGCGCGCCGGACCTGACGTCCACGCGAGAAGGCTGCCTAGAGCGCCTTGACGATCCGCATGTGGACCTACGATAACCCTCCCGGCCCGCCGGGGTCCTAGAGCGGCTGCGAGAGGAGGACGGCGACCTCCAGCGAGAAGATCTGGAGCGCCTGGACCTGCTGCGACGCCTGTGTGACCTATGGCGACGGCTTCTGCTACGCCTGTAATATCTACCTGAGCTGTGGGAGGAGGACCTGGAAGGGGACCGTAACTCCCGTCTGCGGGAGCGGTCGCGCTTGCGACACCCGGCGCGGGGGGGGGTCATCGACAGAATTAAATAAAAGGGGGGAAGAGGGGGCTCCAGCATCCTCCCCAGCATCCTCAAATACAGACGCTGGGGGGTCATTAACAATAGGCTGATCAGGAGGTGGGTCTATAATATGTGCGGCTGCAGCAGTGGGGACAGTATTAGACACTAAACCAGCCTCCTCTGTAGCTGAGGAGCTGGATCCATCTGAGGTGTTTGCATTGCCCATAATAGCAGAGCCAGACTGTGGAAGGGGACAGCTCACAACAGGCACTCGGCAGGGGAGTGAATAGATGCCACGAGGAGAGCTGCGACAAGAAGGGGGCGGAGCTACCGCGCCAACGCGCGTACGAGCGGCGGCCCCGCCCCTTCCCCCCCCCCTCCCAGCTCCAGCTGCCACAGAGCTCCCCCGCCGCTGTGAAGCTCTCAGGGGGCTCGGGCTCAATCGATCAGGCGGCCGGATGGCCCTACGAGGGGCCCGCCGACCCCCCACGTTGGTACCTGTAGTGTGGCACGGCGAGGAGGGCGGTCCCAGCACTCCCAAGTCGGCGGCAACACGGGCGAGGAAGTCGCCATCGGACCGCACCCGCTCCCGGAGCATATCCATCAGCTCGTCAGCCATCCTCAGCCGAAGCTTTCTCCGCTGGCGCTGTCCAGGTAAGAGGAAGTGGGGAGGGGTCTCACCCCTCCTTTTACACCCTCTGTCCCACCTAGGCCTACCCCCCCAACCAAAAACTATTGGTCCCTTGCCAACCTATGGGACGTCCCCTATAGTAAAGAAAGGGAGGGGGATGAGGCTCACTTAACCCTGTCGTCCCCCCCTCATTTAGTCAGTGACACCTAGGCCTAATTGGCCCGGTGTCAACCATACATCACACAAAAGTAACTTTTCCAAACAGCTTCACTGTAAACCATGGGCACATAACATCAATCTGTTCAATCATACAGCATTCAGGCATACACACGATCAAAATCACATATACATATAGGATCAAATCCACACACACACACAGTCCAATCGATTTCACAAGCGCACACAATCACCCAAGCATTATTTCAAAAAGACGACAAATTTGTTCTTTTGTAGAGCAGAGCCCCCCCACGCATCGGAACATAGGACTACTTTCCCCCATCTGAACCAATGCCCAAAGGGGGCTCAATCTACTCCTAAATTTATGGCCCGCCAATTCTGTCATGGCAAAATTGGCTGTACGCAGAGCACACCGCCACTTTGCCCTGTGCTAAAAAGCACATACCCCGTCTTAATGAAAATAAGCCATGTTAAAGCTAAATAAGTTCACTCACCATCCATTCTCTGCCCATCCATACAAGTCAAGAGACCACACAAATTGTTCTCATTCCATCCTAGCTCCCAGCCTTCACTGGTTTGCCAACGCCCTCACAGGCAGTTTTATTAACACAATAGGCTTCACAGACCACATCTGATTGGAGGAGATCACAGCATGTGACCATAGGAAGTGATGACACAGCATGTGACCTCCTCCATGGGAAGTGATGTCACAGCATGTGGGCTCGATACAACAAATGCCCATATATTGATTTGGCAGCACAGATAACCCCGTCCAACAGGGATTCAATACAGAGGAGGAAACAGTATCCTCACATGTAGTGAACATGTGGATACTTGATAATGTGATAAGGTGCCGTGTCCTAATATGTATGAGAAGAGAGGAAAACTGGGGGCAAGTTTTTTTTGGACTAAGTCCAAAAAAAACTTGCCCCCAGTTTTCCTCTCTTCTCAGGGATTCAATACAGTAATATTTAATAACAATATAATACAACAACACCACAATACAGCAATATAACAACATGATATGATACAGTAATAATCAATAACAATACAGCAATATAATAACAACAATAGGATACAGTTCCTGATGAGAGATTATCTGCAGGTGTAGGCGCACATCACAAAACAGTGTTGATCAGGTACTGAGAGATGACAGGAGCGCACACCAGCTAAATTGACAATGCTCTTGCAGAGCGGACGCACCGGGAAGGCGAATATCTGTGCATCACACAGGGGCCCTTTCGCCGGCCGACACCCCCCCTCCACAAACACCCTTCTCCAAATCAGGAAGTGTATTCCCACCAGTCTGTCTGCCCCAGTCAGCTTTCTAGAGCGGGCTGAGGGAGAACCAACCATGGGTGACACTATGACAATACATAATAAATACATCTTGAAATTTCCACCACACTGCTTAACTTTTTAGGGGGGGCTTTTATAATAAATTCAGAAGCAGAGAGTACTATGGTACTTGTGTTTTTTCTTTCATGTCCTTCACCCCGGGATATAGAAGTGGAATTGATTCTTAATAAGTGAATGGAGGAAGGTGGTGTTTGGAGACAATTTATACATTGATTCCCCACACAGAGGTGCAGTCTGGAGACTGTAGGAATTACTACTGTAACGGAACCCCAAATGGGACAGGGGTTAAATCCGTTCACGATATTCCATTCCATCCAAGACAGCTTATCGACACTCCAACCAACAGGACCCGATCCATCCCATTTCCCAGAATAAGACGAGACACACAGCTCTGTGCTTTCTGGTTTCAAAATGAATGACAACTTTAATGGTTTCTTAGCTTGCTTATATGCAGTACAACAGGTTACAGAAATCACAGGAACAATCAAACTCTCCACCCCCCTCATCACACCATGGGGGGGCTTCAATGACATTCTTTTACATAATGATATTCAGAGTTAATTATCCCCCAGATGTTACATCTCCGACAAGTACATTCCACACATAAACAGTATACATAATGAGAGGTCTAGGAGCCAGGCTGACTCTCAGTTTCAATCCACAGAAGCAGTCTTAGTTAGCATCTCAACAGCCTCACACAATGGAAGGCCTTTCAAGAGCCAGGCTCATTTAACGTGTCACTAGCCAGGGCTAATCATTGAAAAGAGTCATTATTGACCGGTAGGGCCACAATATTCTTTACAGATTTGCTTTTTTTTTTATGTCACAATGTAGAGTATAGGATTTCCTATCATCTGTGCCCAGTCTTGCCACACAGAGTTAATCCAGCGCTGAGCAATTCTCTTAATGTTCAGTGAAAATTAACAGAATTCCAGATAAAACCTTGCCAAATTATAAAGTCCGTTTGCTTTGTGTTACAGGTTATTTACATATCTAGCTTGGAAATGTTTATCATATGTTATGTTATGTTACATTTTTTGGGTTTACATCCACTTTAAGGAATGTATGGTAGATTACTGTCCATGTTAAAACAATCCAATATATGTCTCTTTATTTCTTGGCTCAATCTGTGCCCAAAAGTGACTCCTGTTACATGGCTTCCTCCTTGTGGAACACTCCGGCAGACCCGGCTTGATCCTTTTCGGGTCAACTTGGGGATGTCTGGAACTAGGAGGCCGGGATGACGTCTGTTTGCCGGGATAAACCATCAGCATTGCCATTTGGCTTACCAGGTCGGTAGCTGATGGTGAAGGTGAATAATGGAATTCAGTTCTGGAACAGTCACTTGCTTTGCTCTCTCAATGGCTCCCAAAACTTGTTGCTGATGCTCTTGGGAGAGATAAGGCACCACCTTGATGCAAATCCCATTTAATCTTTTGACAATTTCAGCCTGTTTGTGCATTTCAATGTTCAAGCCACGGGACATCTCATAATACATGACGTAGTGTCGTTGCATCTCTGATTTCTCACTGGCCAACTTGTCACATTCCCATTTTAGACTGTGATATTGTGCCGGATCTACAGTACATGTCGGGGAAGGTAGTCTTACCCGGGTCTCAGCAGCAAGCGAGTTGGTTCCAGCAATGCGGGTTGGGGCACAGGTAGTCACTGTATGGGCTTCAGCGGGGCACATCGGGGCATACGCAGAAACAAGGGGGGCCAAATCATTCCCCAGTAGTACATCTGCTGGCAAATCCTTCATCACCCCCACATTCACATGTCCCAAACCACCCCCCAATCCAGGTGAACCCGGGCAATGGGTAGCCAGAAGACGGTGCCTCGCGCTACTCTTACGGCTACGGTGTCTCCGGTGTGCTGGCTCTCTGGGATGAGTTTCTTCTGTAGCAAGGTCATCGTGGCCCCAGTATAGCGTAGCCCATTGGCTACCTTTCCATTGACCCGGACAGTCTGCCTGTGTTGCTGCCTGTTGTCCTGGTTAGCTGCTTGTATCGGATCTGCCTGGTGCAGAACGCCCCAATGTTCTTCCTCCTCAACGCAGTGGGCTGCAGGCATGGATGTGTGGGGGTTCCCCCTTTCTGGCTGTCTCCATGACTATGACTGCCTGGGCGGATTCAATGGACATTCTAGCTTTCTGTGACCTAGCTGTTTACACCCAAAACACCTGATGGGCTGTGAGTAGTCCTGGGAGTTGAACCTAGGCTGCAGAGGATAAGTGGCCGCTGGAGGTGGTGTTGTAGGACGGTCCGACTGGGGTTTGAAGGCAATAGCCGGCGGGGGTGCCGCTGATCGATAATCCACCCGAGCTGTGGTCTTGACCACAGAGTTGTCCAGTTTGCGGGCGTCTGTGTATTCGTCCGCCAGGCAAACTGCTTCAGACAAGGAGAAAGGGTTTCTGTCCCAGACCCACTCTCTGACTTCCCGGGACAGTTTGTCAAAGAAGTGCTCCAGCAGGAACACCTGCAGCACCTCTTCCCCGGATTCTGCTTGGCATCCATCGACCCAGTGGGATGCTGTGCGGTGTAGGCGGCATGCCCACTCGGTATATGAGTCTCCAGTCTGCTTGCTCGTCTCTCGGAACCGCCTCCGGTGTGACGGCATACCTGGCCAAAAGTGCTTCTTTTACCAGTCCATAGTTCAAAATATCCTTGTCTGGGATGGCCCTGAACGCTTCACTGGCCCGGCCGGACAATTTTCCAGACAAAATGGTAACCCATTCCTCTGTGGGCACCCGGTGTAATGCACATTGCCGTTCAAAATCAGCAAGGTACCCATCAATCTCCCCTTCAGTTTCAATGAAGTTCTTAAAAGCAGCAAAATGTATCTTTCTCCTTTCAGTTGGTGCTGCTGTGACTTCTGCTGCTGCAGAACGTCTTTGCCTTAGCCAATTTGCGTCCACAGCTTCTATAACTCGGTCTATGATCTTCGGTGGAGGGTTAGGACCATAGTGGGCCAGTCTTAGTTTGACAGCCCGATCAAAACTTGCCTCCTCCGGGGTCCTGTCTGTTACGCTGGGCCTTTCCGTTAAGTTGGGTCTTTCCGCTCCATCCATTTGGACAAGTTCTGTGATCACGTCCATCTTTTTATGGTTGCTGGCTGGTCTGCCACGGTTCTCCAGTAGTCCTTGTAGCTGTCCTTTAAGTGAGGGAATTATCCCGCTGCTAGCCACCAATTGTAACGGAACCCCAAATGGGACAGGGGTTAAATCTGTTCACGATATACCATTCAATCCAAGACAGCTTATCGACACTCCAACCAACAGGACCCGATCCACCTCATTTCCCAAAATAAGACGAGACACACAGCTCTGTGCTTTCTGGTTTCAAAATGAATGACAACTTTAATGGTTTCTTAGCTTGCTTATATGCAGTACAACAGGTTACAGAAATCACAGGACCAATCAAACTCTCCACCCCCCTCATCACACCATGGGGGGGCTTCAATCACATTCTTTTACATAATGATATTCAGAGTTAATTATCCCCCAGATTTTACATCTCCGACAAGTACATTCCACACATAAACAGTATACATAATGAGAGGTCTAGGAGCCAGGCTGACTCTCAGTTTCAATCCACAGAAGCAGTCTTAGTTAGCATCTCAACAGCCTCACACAATGGAAGGCCTTTCAAGAGCCAGGCTCATTTAACGTGTCACTAGCCAGGGCTAATCATTGAAAAGAGTCATTATTGACCGGTAGGGTCACAATATTCTTTACAGACATTAAGGAATGTATGGTAGATTACTGTCCATGTTAAAACAATCCAATATATGTCTCTTTATTTTCTGGCTCAATCTGTGCCCAAAAGTGACTCCTGTTACAACTACCATTGGTAAAGTGGACGGATCGTGATCGGACACGAGGAGTGATCTGTCTATGAGCATGCATTTTAGCAGGTGGGGGTGCGCACTGAATATTGGATCCATTGGGGGGCGTGTCCGGCCGGAGAAGAAGATGGACGCTTAAGCCATCAGCGCATCAGCCAGGGGAAAGAATTCACAATGTAGGCCGCCCGCACAACCTCATTCATGGCCATCCTTGCTCCTGGGACACCGGAGAGCATGATGAGCTCCTCCAGAAAAAGGCTCACGGCGCACAAACCCCAGAAAATTACCGAATTCGCCTACAAGCCGGCGGATGGGCACAACACCTCCCAAGATGGTGCCGACCAGGTCGCGCAGCGCGGCTCCTACATGGATCTCCCGGATGCCTGCTCAGAGGACCACCACAGTACAGGTACCTCTACACAGCTCTCCGACCCCCCGGAGTGTGATCTTCTCCCTACCAGCCCTGCAAAGTCTAAGCTGAGACTGGATGCGCCGTCGCAGCGGACGCAAATCGAGGCCCATGCTTTTGGCCCCCTCCTTTCCAGCAAGGCCCTGAACTCCTCTGTAGCCTCCTTCCCCACCTCAGGCCAGCCAGTGATGGACACTACCCTAAAGGACATGTTACTGTCCCTGCAGACCTCCCTCATGACAGACCTCTCCTCATTGCTCACTAAACTCACCTCAGACATGCATGCGCTGAATGCTAGAGTGGGCAATGTTGAGAGAGGCCTTACTGAATGCACAGCCATGGTGAATGAGGTCATTGACTATTATGCTGACATTAAAGACGAACAGTCATGGATGCGCGCCAAGCTGGCTGATTTAGAGGACAGGTCCCGCAGAAATAACGTTAAGTTGAGAGGGGTATCTGAAAACATTTCACCTGCGGACCTCCCGCGCTATGCCACGGACCTAATGCACCTTATCATACCTGAGGCACCCCCACAGGAGGTGATCATTGACAGAATACACAGAATAGCCAAGCCATCCCACCTAGCAGCTTCCGTGCCCAGGGATGTCCTAATGAGGATCCACTTCTACCACATCAAAGAAAAACTGATGATGGGAGTCAAAGCCGAATCACCCTTGCCAGCTCCGTTTACCGGTATACAATTCTACCCGGACCTCTGCAAGTACACCCTCCAGCTATGCAGACAGCTGAACCCGGTCACCAAAGGCCTCCAAAACCACAAGATGCCATATAAGTGGCGTTACCCGGCCACCCTCCTCATCACAAGAAACGGCCAGACCCATGCGATCGGAGATCTAAACAAAGGCCTGCGTCTCCTCCATACTTGGGGAATTCTCATCGAACATCCCAATACCGCTCCGCTTGAAAAAAGAGCATTGACTCCTCGCAGAAGCTTGGACCCCAACCACACCTGAGAGATGCACATTTACCTGTAAAGTGCGGCCAATTAACATCAATATAGCTCCCCTGAGCTCTGACAACCTGTCACCCCTGATTTTCTTTGCTCTCCCACGTTACTGACTGTTCAGTTCCCCCTACTTGGAGGCTACTGTGCCGTTACCACCCCCTCCGCACATTTTTTTTTGTTTGAGCATCGCATGTTAACGCCTGCGTTTGGTTTTCCCCCTCATTTGTTTTTTTTTTTTGTTTTTCTTTGTTTTCTTTTTTTTCTGAAGCTGTATCTAACGTATTGCTCTATTCCAGCCATTTGACGCACTCGCTCCTAGGTTTCCGGACTGCTTCACGCCGGCTATTGAACCTGTCTCCAGGACATCACCAGATCTGGCCTACAACGTCTAACTGTAAGTGCTACTCTCCACCACACACCGGCCTGCCGCCGACAAGATGCCGCTCTCGATCCGTTCACTGAATGTGAATGGCCTCAACCACCCTGCCAAACGTCATGCACTATGGAGGACCGCCAAGTCCCTCCGTAGTGACATATTATGTATCCAGGAAACCCATATATTACCATCGGATTTGCCCCTTTGTTCAAACCATCAGTTCCCTCACGTGTTCCATGCCTCCCACTCCACTAAATCTAGAGGCGTCATGGTCGCATTCAAGGACACTGTGGACTTCCACTTGATAGACTCCATTGCAGACCCTACTGGTCGTTTTCTGATTATAGTTTGCTCCATAAACCGTGTTTCATACACCTCGGTGAATGTCTACGCCCCAAACACACACCAGCTGAAGTTCCTCCGCAAAGTGTTTGCCACAGGAAAACCTATTCAAAAAGGCCATCTGATTCTTTGCGGGGACTTCAACTTGGTCCCGGACATTCTTTTAGACACCACCTCAGCAGCAAAAAGACGGGGATCGCCACTAAAGAACTTCCTTTCAAATCACGATTTATATGATGTCTGGTGCTGTCTCCGCGGCTCTGAGAGAGATTTTACTTTTTTCTCCTCCAGACATCGCACGTACTCTAGAATTGACTTGTTTTTAGCTGATAAGTGGATTTTACAGAAAATCTACATGTCTACGATCCACACCACGACATGGTCAGACCATGCCCCAATCTTGATGATAATCGAAGATTCTACCCTACAACGAAAACACGTTTCCCTGGCGGGCTAATGACTTTCTGCTACAGAACGACAAATACACGCCAGAAATCTCTGAACAGATCATTGAGTTTTTCACGTTAAACAAAGGCTCCGTGTCTGACCCTGCAGTGGTGTGGAGCGCCCATAAAGCGTATATGAGAGGAATGTTAATAAAACTGACTTCACGTCTTAAAAGAGAGAGGGCGCAGCGTGTAGATGAACTGACAACTCAGATAGCGACGCTAGAAACGAGCCACAAACAAACCCTACAGACCCACAGACGAAACTTCTGTTATCCCTAGGACAGGAACTTAAAACCCTGCTTCTCCACTCCTATGATTTTTTTCAGAGAAAACATAAAGCGACATCATACTCCACCTCCAACAAAGCCGGGAAGAAACTGGCACAACGCCTTAAAGGCAGACGAGCCAAAACCAAAATCCACCAACTCTTCCATCCCCATAGGAATCTCCCTGATGAACCCCCAGGACATAGCGGACGCATTCAGTGCTTACTATGGTGACCTATACACGTGATCCTAACAACCCGCAGCCTATGCGCACTGACATTGACAACTTCCTCCGCGCTATTGACCTCCCCTCCTTGACTTACAGCAATTGGACACGCTTAATGCCCCGTTTACTGTACAAGAAATTAGTAGATCAATTAACTCCCTGCCTAGTGGTAAAGCACCTGGGCCTGATGGCCTGACAGGAGAATACTACAAACAGTTCTCCTCCTATTTAGCCCCACATCTTACTGAAGTGTACAATAACGCTGCCTCCTCTTCTACTTTTCCAAATGAATTTTTAAATGCACTGATCATAACTTTGCCGAAGCCAGGGAAGGAACCAAATGTCCCTCAAAATTTTCGCCCAATCTCTCTGCTTAATCT
Organism: Rana temporaria; assembly: GCF_905171775.1. Lineage (NCBI taxonomy): Eukaryota > Metazoa > Chordata > Amphibia > Anura > Ranidae > Rana > Rana temporaria. Next base: position 502,745 of record NW_024404440.1, read on the forward strand.
CGACCTTAAAATATATGCCAAAACCATAGCCTCACGATTGTTAGGAATTATGCCCGAACTTATACACAAAGACCAAACAGGATTTACAAAGGGCAGGCAGGCATCAGATGCCACTGGGAGAATGCTTAACATAATCCACCACGCGGAATCCACCGGAAACGCCTTCTCTGCTCCTATCTTTGGATGCAGAGAAGGCGTTCGACAGGGTTCACTGGACATACCTTGAAGCTGTACTCCAAAAATTTGGATTGAGAGGCCTTATTCTAAATGCCATTCTAGCACTGTATACTAATCCTAAGGTCCAAGTATTCACGGAAGGCATGCTTTCCTGTCCCTTCTCCATTACTAACGGCACATGTCAGGGGTGTCCTCTATCCCCACTCATCTTCAACATGCTTATGGAACCCCTGGCGGAACATGTCCGCTCCTGTACCGCCATCACAGGCCTTCAACTTGGTTCACGATCCCACAAAATCAGTCTATTCGCGGATGATGTCATCCTTATCCTCACAAATCCATCCTCCTCCCTGGCTGAGGTACAAAAATGATTGCAATGGTTCAGTTCGGTATCATACTACAAGGTCAACACAACTAAATCATTTATATTGGACATACACATTGACGCTACAACCAGGAATCTCTTACAACTTCAACACCCGTTCACATGGGCACACACTGACATTTCTTACCTGGGCATCCAACTACCTAGAACACTCAAAAATCTCTACTCTTGTCATTTCTTACCACTGCTGCAAAACATCCAAAAAAACTCACAGTCCCTAGCGAAACATGAACTCTCCTGGTCAGGAAGACTTGTAGCCTTTAAAATAACTTGCTTACCCCAAATTCTGTACTTCTTCAGGACCCTCCCCATTCCACTACCTGCCTCATTTTTCCCGCTGCGCACACTCCATTTTGACACTCCATCTTGACTAAACTAGCGGAGGGAACAGGATCAATAGACTTTAGAGACTACCATACAGCAGCTATCCTGGCCCAACTTCCTGGATGGTTTCAACCGTTAAAAAAGTCACCGTGGGGACAAATGGAAAGCTTCTCTCTCACTAGACCCGACCTAAAAAACTGGTTACTAAGCACCCCTCTAGGTGCCCTCGTTCCACCATCCATGCCTCCACCTATGAAAGCATCGGTTCAAGCGTGGGAGAGACTGATCTCCCTGTTTGACTCTACTTTTGACACATCACGTGTTGCTATCCCTCTGGAATCTCTCCAGTTCCTGTCACCAGACCTGTCACTAAAACGATGGTCCCTCAAAGGGATCTACCATCTACTCGACTTACTGCAGGACGGTCGCCCCAAGACTTTCTCTCAGCTGCAAACTGAATATGAACTCCCAGACTCCGAGCATTTTACTTTTCTACGGGTACACCACTGCTTAAACACTATACCCCTTCCCCTTTACTGTATTCCTCCTAAAACGGGGGATTATCTCACCGACCCTACCTCTAAGACCAAGGGCATCTCCCACTTTTACAACGTTCTCCACAACAAATGCACATTCTCCAAACTGACCCCTCACATCAAGTGGGAATCTGATCTTGCATGTAATTTTACTGAAGACCAATGGCAATGCGCCCTCAAAACGGTCTATAAGGCCACCAAATCCTCAGCCCTTTGGGAACTCACCCAGAAAATCTCCCTTCGATGGTACCTCACTCCCACCACATTGGCATCGTTTAGCAATCACAACTCCGACGCTTGCTGGAGGTGTAAAGTCACTAAAGGGGACTTAATGCACATTGTTTGGACATGCCCCAACAATCAAAACTACTGGACGAACACCTTCAAGCTCATTTCCGAAGTTACTAACGTCAAACTACCACCTTCACCTGCTCTTGCAATCCTTAACTTAACCATTGAAGACATCCCCCATCCTATAAGACACGTGACCACACACACATACTCCTGGCAGCCAGGCTCAACATAACAAGACACTGGAAGTCGGATCAGATCCCTTCCATAGCCCAGGTCATTGACCTAGTGGCACTTCACTTCAGCTACGAGACTATAACAGCAGCCAATACTGGACAGTCTCCCAAAAACACGGGCACTCTGGCAACCCTGGATCGCCTGGACAAGGGCTGCGACTACCTCATGATACTACGGTTATGTGACCCTTCTGGTATACTTCTTGACCGAGCAATACTATGGTACTTACGTTGACGCTTACTGTTTTTCCTTTTTGACTACTAGCTATGACAATTCCCTTACGGGAAAATTGCACCGTACAATGGATTTTTGTTATCTAGCCCCTCTTTACTCATGCGACACTAATGATCCTATATGGGGTGTCGCGTCAGGGAAGAGGACCGAACATGTGTTTTATATCCATTGTGTTCTTTGCCTTATGTTAATAATCGTGATATATGTTGGTGAACGTGTTCCATGACGTCGTTGCACGACGTACAAGTCTTAACTGTACTATGTAATACGAATTGAAAATTTTAATAAAAAACATTGAATTAAAAAATATTGGATCAATTTAAATAGGATTTTTCACAGCGGTGACAGCTTTGGAAACCTCCATATGAACTGTTTTTTTTATCATTTATTTATTTTCTTTTTTCATAAATAGTTTTATGGAATGTATAATTATTTGTTTCTATAAGATTTATAGATACGCAGCGCTGCACTATTTTCACACAATTAATACGCAGCTTCTACTTTTCAGAGGTGCGATATCGTTCTCTGTACAATCCGTGTTTTATTGATTGCATGGAATATTGGAATTTTCTGAGATTGTGGATTTGGGGTTTTCATGAGCTGGAAGCCACAATCATCACAATGATGACAAATCACGGCTTGAACCCTCTTGCTTTGCATGTAACGAGTCTCTCTCATATATTAGTCTCGCCTTTTAAGTTGCATTAGTGAAATAAATGAACTTTTGCACAATATTCAAATTTTTCGAGTTTCACCCGTATATCAGGGTGTGCTTCTTCCCCACATGTCCAGCAACATTCACATACAAGACATTTCCCGCACTCACTAATACACCTCGAGGGTTGTGTGGGACCCCTGATGTACAGGAAGACAGGACTTCAGTGAGGAACATTTCCCTCACTCAGGACAGGAATATGGCTTCTAACTCATGTGAGATCTCTGATGTGTGGAAAGATTGGACTTCACTGAAAAACATTTCCCACACTCAGGACAGGAATACGGCTTCTCCCCCGTGTGAGATCTCTTATGTGTGGAAAGATTGGACTTCACTGAAAAACATTTCCCGCACTCAGAACAGGAAAAAGGCTTCTCTCCCGTGTGAGATCTCTTATGTGTGGAAAGACTGGACTTCACTGAAAAACATTTCCCGCACTCAGAACAGGAAAAAGGCTTCTCCCCCGTGTGAGATCTCTTATGTGTGGAAAGACTGGACTTCACTGAAAAACATTTCCCGAACTCAGGACAGGAATACGGCTTCTCCCCCGTGTGAGATCTCTGATGTCTGTAAAGAGTGGACTTCATTAAAAAACATTTCCCGCACTCAGAACAGGAATACGGCTTTTCCCCCGTGTGAGATCTCTGATGTGTGGAAAGACTGGACTTATCTAAAAAACATTTCCCGCACTCAGAACAGGAAAACGGCTTCTCCCCCGTGTGAGATCTCTGATGTCTGTAAAGAGTGGACTTCATTGAAAAACATTTCCCGCACTCAGAACAGGAATACGGCTTCTCCCCCGTGTGAGATCTCTGATGAGTGGAAAGACTGGACTTATCTAAAAAACATTTCCCGCACTCAGAACAGGAGTACGGCTTCTCCCCCGTGTGAGATCTCTGATGTCTGTAAAGAGTGGACTTCATTGAAAAACATTTCCCACACTCAGAGCAGGAAAAAGGCTTCTCCCCCGTGTGAGATCTCTGATGTTTGGAAAGACTGGACTTCTCTAAAAAACATTTCCCGCACTCAGAACAGGAAAAAGGCTTCTCCCCCGTGTGAGATCTCTGATGTGTGGAAAGACTGGACTTAACTGAAAAACATTTCCCGCACTCAGAACAGGAAAAAGGCTTCTCCCCCGTGTGAGATCTCTGATGTGTGGAAAGACTGGACTTCTCTGAAAAACATTTTCCGCACTCAGAACAGGAAAAAGGCTTCTCCCCCGTGTGTGATCTCTGGTGTGTGGAAAGATGGTACTTATCTGAAAAACATTTTCCACACTCAGAACAGGAAAAAGGCTTCTCCCCCGTGTGTGATCTCTGGTGTCTGGAAAGACTGGACTTCTCTGAAAAACATTTCCCGCACTCAGGACAGTAATATGGCTTCTCAACTGTGTGAGATTTTTTATGCTTATTAAGACTGCCTTTGGAACTGAAACACTTCCCGGACTCGGGACAGGACAACCTCTCATCTGTTGCAAGGACGCTACCGTCCCGCACAGTCTGAGGTTCCTCAGGATAAGAGGAATACGATGGTCCGGCACCATCCCGCACAGTCTGAGGTTCCTCAGGATAAGAGGAATACGATGGTCCGGCACCGTCCCGCACAGTCTGAGGTTCCTCAGGATAAGAGGAATACGATGGTCCGGCACCATCCCGCACAGTCTGAGGTTCCTCAGGATAAGAGGAATACGATGGTCCGGCACCGTCCCGCAAAGTCTGAGGTTCCTCAGGATAAGAGGAATACGATGGTCCATCTACACTGTGTGGTGCCGGATGGACATTTGAGGTAGTCGGGTTTTCTCCTGGACTATACTGTGTGATGTCCTCATCTTCTACTTTACAGTCTGGAGACAAAGTGAGACAATCCTCTGAGGTTTTCCTCATCTCCCGTCCATCTACTAAAATAGAAATACAAAGATTATTACTAGACATCAGCTGATTGGTTCCCCTAGACCAGGACTCCGCCCACATCAGGCAGCTTTGTCTCTGAGGATCTTACAATTCCCCCCTCAAGGTAACTAGTAAATGGGTCCTCTGATCTCCTACCAGATCATTTCTTTATTCATGGACCTTAGTCAGAGAGTGAGGAAACAACGAGAACTGTCTTTTATAGGAGTGACAGTGATGAGGAGATTATAGGACGAGGGTCCTTTGGGTCTGGTATGAATATTAAGAGGAACCCCAAAACAAAAATTGCGTGGGGGTCCCCCCCCCCCCCAAAATCCATATCAGGCCCTTATCCGAGCACGCAACCTGGCAGGCCACAGGAAAAGAGGGGGGACAAGAGAGTGCCCCCCCTTCCTGAATCATACCAGGCCACATGCCCTCAAGATGGGGAGGGTGCTTTGGGGGAAGGGGGGTTCTGTGCCCCCCCCACCCCAAAGCACCTTGTCCCCATATTGATGGGGACAAGGGCCTCATCCCCACAACCCCTGCCTGTTGTGGGGGTCTGCAGGCAGGGGGCTTATCGGAATCTGGAAGCCCCCTTTAACAAAGGGACCCCCAGATCCGGGGCCCCCCTATGTGAATTGGTATCGGGGTACAATGTCCCGCCCATTTCACAAAAAAATATTATTTTTTACAAAAGACACTTCGGGACAAGTCCTTTATTAAATATAAAAAAAAAAAGTACAGCTATGCAAATCCATCTCGCGCCGTCCGACCGAAAAAGTAAAAAATAAATAAAAGCTGCAACAGTTCCACCTCCATTGGAAGCTCCGCCGAGTGATGCTTCTCCCGGCGGTGACAGCTGTTATATAGCTGGGGGCGGGGACACCTGTTTACGTCACCAGGTAGCCCCGCCCTCAGCTATATAACAGCTGTCAAAGCGAAAGAAGCGTCAGTCGGCGGGAGCCTCCCAGGGAGGCGGAGCTGTTGCAGCTTTTTTTTTTCTTCGGTTCCTCGCGGCGGAATAGAAGATGAATGGACATCGCTGGACATTTGAATTTTTTAATAAAGGACTCGTCTCTTGTCTTTTTTAAAAAAATTTGGTGAAATGGTACCCGTTACCAATTCACATGGGGGGGGGGGGGGGCAGGATCTGGGAGGCCTGTTAATGGACTGGGGAAGAATCCATGCCGTTTTTTTTCAATGAGTTTTATCTGTATTGCCGGGACCTGACAATTCATTATTGCCCCGATCAGTATTAAATAACTTTTTTCCTTTACAAATGTCATTTTGTGCAGGGACTGTTTTACACACGGGAAACACAAGCCACTTTACAGGCATACTATAGACACCCCCCAGGTATGAAATTTAAAGGAACATTTCACTTTTATTGTTTCACTGCATTATTAAAATCACTGCATCCGAAACCTTTTTGCATTGATACATGTCCCCTGGGGCAGGACCCGGGTCCCCAAACACTCCCCTGGGGCAGGACCCGGGTCCACAAACACTTTTTAGGACAATAACTTGCATATTAACCTTTATAATTAGCACTTTTGATTCCTCCCATAGACTTCTAAAGGGTGTTCCGCGGCTTTCGAATTTGCCGCGAACACCCCAAATTGTTCGCTATTCGTCAAACACCTGATGTTGGAGTCAAACTTACGTACAACTCCAACATCAGGCTCATCCCTAGTGAGCAGTATGGGTGGAGGAATGTATTTAGTGTTAATGACCCACCTGTGCTGATCTCTGTAGGAGTGTCCTCCTCTATAAATGTCCCCGTTATTCCATCCTCCACCATAGACTGCTGATCATCCCTCGCATACGTCTCTTCTTCTTCTGATTTCACCTCAAATTCTATATCGATTGGATCTCCACTCTAAACCAAGAAAATGAGAGAGAATATCATCTGTAAGATATAAACTTACATACAAAATCCACACATCATCTCCACCAGTCCATGTTCTAGATCAGTGGTTCTCAACCTAGGGGTCGGGACCCCCTCTGGGGTCGAATAACGATTTGCCAGGGGTCACCAAATCCTGGGCTGTTCTTGAAGCCTGCACCGCTCTCCAAGACTTTTTGTGGCCGCCCAGCTGGGCTGTCCCTGCAACCTGTGGCCGCCCAGCTGGGCTGTTCATGGAGCCTCTTCGCAGCCACCCTTTTAGTACACTGCATTGCTGGCAGAGACTAGAGATCAGCTGACTGGTGAGGAATGTGAAGTAAAAGGGGCTGGAGGAGACCCCCCCCCAACAAAGGAGTAAGAGAAGGGAAAAAATTGAGAATACATGGAAGGGAGAGGAAAAGAGGGGGAGGAACAAAGTAAAAGGGAGATAAAGAATAAGAGAAAGAACAAGAAAGACGGCTAAAGAGAGGGATGGGGGGAAAAAAACAAGAAATTAAGATTGAGAGAGATAAAAAGGGGAAGAAAGGAGAACAAAGAGAGAGTGGTACATCCTAAAATGTACCATAAGGGGTTTTAATAATGTACGAGTGGAAGGCACTCAGGGAGCGCTAAATGTCCGTGGGTTAGGGGCACAAATTACTTGTCTTGTCTTGGGTGCTCACAAACCACTATACGAAAATCTTACAGTTAGGGGTCCCCACAACTTAGGAAATTTTATCAAGGGGTCACGGAACTAGTAAGGTTGAGAACCACTGTTCTAGATGCTCCGCCCCACCGACCTTGTAACAGTGGGGGATGGTGTGACCTTCCTGTGTGGAATCCCGGGAATACAGAGGACGGGGACATCTCTCTGGTGGGTTCCTGGTATTAGGCGGCTCCATCATATCCTTGTGTCCTTCTGAAAACTCCTCCATCACTCCATACTCCTCCTCTTTATACTCTTCTTTAACATCAATATTCTCATCCCCGAGGTTTCCACTCTGAATATATAATAAAACATTCATTATAATAAACATGTTTGTGTATAAATCATAACCACCAATAATTGTTCCTCATCTACCTGATGATGGTGGGGGATGGGGTGTTCTTCCTTCATCGCCCCATCCTCATCATCCTCCTCTTTTATCTCTTCTTTAACCTCAACTTTAGGATCTCTCAGGTTTCCACTCTGAATATAGAATAAAACATTCATTGTAATAAACATGTATAAATCATAACCACCAATAATTGTTCCTCATCTACCTGATGATGGTGGGGGATGGTGTGACCTTCCTCCATCACCCCATCCTCATCATCCTCCTCTTTTATCTCTTCTTTAACCTCAACTTTAGGATCTCTCAGGTTTCCACTCTGAATATAGAATAAAAATGACATCAATTGTAACAATGCAGATAATGTACAGATCCTAATGATACTATCAGTGATTGTTCCTCATCTACCTGATGATGGTGGGGGATGGTGTGACCTTCCTGTGTGGAATCCCGGGAATACAGAGGACGGGGACATCTCTCTGGTGGGTTCCCATTACTGGATCCATCTGTAGGAAACACACACACTGACTGAATACATTGTTTCTATGTGTTTATCAGATGATGGGGGATCTAGGTGGAGCCTCCGTACTGCTCTCTCCTTTACAATAAAGTCTCCTCTTACCCGGTGATGTGAGGGGCGGCTGATTGTCCATCATGACGTCCTTGTAGAGATCCTTGTGTCCTTCTAAATACTCCTACATAGGGAAATAGACAGTGACATCACCTGATACAAAGATAAAGTCATCATCCAGACACATCCCTTGTGTTGAACCTTCACAGACATCAGGAATAGTTATTTCCTCCTCCATAAAGATTATAAAATCAAAATCACGTATCATAAGTCCACCTCTAAAAAACAAAAACCCAACCCGTATTATCAGATAATCCAGCCCTCAAAAATGCACTCTTTTACTCTTTATAATTTTTTCCAGGGCGAGTGAGGATTGGGAGTGAACCAGGCTGAAGCGATCAGCCAGGAAACTGTCAGGCGGCAGGGCTGGACTGCCCTGGCGGCCGCTTTGAGCCGAGGCTGCAGTAGGACACCTTCATTGCAGGACAATACAGTGTCTCGCAATGAAAGTGACAGTCTGGGAACAGGGGTGGAACGAGCCGCCATAGCGCTGGCTCTGCCTCCACCTCCTACTGATCACTGGTTGCTATAGCCGCCTGGCGTCTGGCAACCAGTGACGTCACTGGCCATGTTGAAAGCAGAGGAGGATTTCACTTCCTCCTCTGTGCTAGTGCTGCTGGGGAGTCACCGCTGGTTCTCTCACCTCCGCTCCAGGGACTGGCTTGCTGCTTGGCTGTGGGGTGTCTCTGTTCCCACATTCTGCGAGGCATCTCTCTCTCCCTCCCCCCTCCTGCCCACCTCACACTAACACAGGACTGAAGTCCCCCCCCCCCCTTCTCCTCGGCTCGGATGTCAGGAGGGAAGGAGGGGGAGGAGAATGGACACACTCAGGAGGGGGAGGGGACATGCTGATCTGAGGTCAGTACACAACATATTAATGAGCATGTTGTATGTGTTGGGGGAGGGGGGGGCACTTTAGGAGGGGAGAGAAATAGTTTTTTATTCAATCCCCCCTTCCAGCAATTTCTCTCCCCTCCCAAAGTGTGCCCCCCCCAACACATACAGCACACTCTTATCCCCACAATCACTGCCAGTATTCTTCTTTGACAACTTGCCCCTCTCCCCATCTTCAAAGACAAGCTGTCTGCTACTGAGGGGGAAATTGTACCATCTGGAAACTTTGCTGAGATTCAGGGCAATTGCTCCGGGTGTCAGTGCCCCCCCCCCCGTCAGGCAAGTTAGTGAAGCCAAGTGCCTGACCTTTTTTCAGCAATGGGCTCCAAGACTCAGGACTGGTTCACACCACAAATCACATAGGAACATGCTCTGCGTTCCTTTGCCATTCACATGCCTTCCAGGTTCTGTGCGATTTCAGCCCTTTCATGTGAATGGGATGAAACCATGTCAGTCTGCACCAAGAGCTGTGCATGCGCTGCCTGCCCCAAAAGTCAGCAAAATATATGTCAAAAATCATCTTTTTGTGGGGGGCACAGTAATGAGCAAGTCATAGGGCACAGTAATGAGCAAGTGATGGGGCACAGTAATGAGCAAGTGATGGGGCACAGTAATGAGCAAGTGATGGGGCACTGTAATGCTGCAAGTGATGGGGCACAGTAATGAGCAAGTGATGGGGCACAGTAATGAGCAAGTGATGGGGCACAGTAATGCTGTAAGCGATGGGGCACAGTAATGCTGCAAGCGATGGGGCACAGTAATGAGCAAGTGATGGGGCACAGTAATGAGCAAGTGATAGGGCACAGTAATGCTACATTGATGGGGCACAGTAATGCTGCAAGCAATGGGGCACAGTAATGCTGCAAGCAATGGGGCACTGTAAGGCTGCAAGCAATGGGGCACTGTAAGGCTGCAAGTGATGGGGCACTGTAATGTTGCAAGTGATTGTGATGGGGCACAGTAATGCTGCAAGTCATGGGGCACTGTAATGCTGCATTGATGGGGCACAGTAATGCTGCAAGCAATGAGGCACAGTAATTCTGCAAGCAATGGGGCACAGTAATGCTGCAAGCAATGGGGCACAGTAATGCTGCAAGTGATGGGGCACAGTAAGGCTGCAAGTGATGGGGCACAGTAAGGCTGCAAGTGATGGGGCACAGTAAGGCTGCAAGTGATGGGGCACAGTAAGGCTGCAAGTGATGGGGCACAGTAATGTTGCAAGTGATTGTGATGGGGCACAGTAATGCTGCAAGTGATGGGGCACAGTAAGGCTGCATTTACGGGCACACTGAGGCTGCACAGATGGGTACTGATATGCTTTATGTTACATTTGTTGAAACAAGGGTGGATGTAGTGGCGCTTACCAAAATCATTAATAAACAAATCCTGATAGTAAAAAAAGTATTCCACACAGCAAATATATGAATCCAAATGGCTAATGGGTCAAGCCGCCACCTGCTGTGGGTGTGTAAATGTTCCACTCAAAATGACGTCAAGGAATACCACCCAACACTAAGAATTAGTGTGGAAGGTATTAAGAGTGGTGAATAATGAATCCCTAATAAGGTAACCAACTATGCCAACCTCAGCACAATGAAGATGTACAATCACCATAAATGATGATAATAATAATTAATAATGCAATCGAATACGTGAAAATCCAAACAGTGCTTCATCCAATTTAAAGGTGCATAGTGCAAAAATAAGTATGATACTGAACAAATGTTCCATAAATGCAGAAGTGTGTAGAAAAAATTCCTAAAACATATTATAATAATAAAATATTAAAAATCAATATCATGCGCAAGTGGGCATGCCCAAAATAAAAAGTGTAAAAAAATTGAATAATGATTCCAAATAATCAATGGGAATCATAGTGCAGTGTTCCAATGTGTCCGGTGCACAAACCGTGCAAAGATGATAAAAAATAAAGTCCAAAGAAATTCCAATCAATAATAATTCTAAAGTGAAAACAGTGCTCCAATCAATCCTTCAGTGCTTGATGTTGATCATGCATAAGTGCTTGTAAATAACACCGTCAAGGCTTCCCACAGTGTCTGGCAGATAGTGTGTTCCAGCCCCTTACCTTAGGAGGGCTTTAAATAAAGCCTGTGTATATATGATCCCACAGCCAGCCTGCTGATTCACTCCCATACACCACGGCTTCATACGGGTTAGAACGATGTCTCTCCAATGAAAAATAAAGGAAGGGAAGCCTCCATAGCATAAAATCTTTATGATTTATTCAATAAAAAGCAAAATAACACTCAGAAACAGCTGAGAGTAAACAGCGTGTAGTATCCTTGTGTCTCCGCTCTGCGGCCGCGAGCGGATGACATCACTAGGTGAGGACGTGGAGAGCTGCTGGTGACGTCATCCGCTCGCGGCCGCAGGCTTCCCTTCCTTTATTTTTCATTGGAGAGACATCGTTCTAACCCGTATGAAGCCGTGGTGTATGGGAGTGAATCAGCAGGCTGTGGGAAAGAAATGTGTAACGCTATGGTCAAAATATCAAAATGTGAATAACAAAACCATTAACAATCCTGCAAAGAATATATAGTGGTAATACAATCATGTATAAATTCCTGAATGGAAATTGATAATAAAATAAATAAAGAAAGTCCAATGAATAAAGTCCATATAAACGAATCACCACGTGAGTAAGATAAGGAAATCCTGATGATGTTCCAAAATTAAATATTCAAAGTGTGAATAATCACCACCACCTATACGGATGAGTGAGCTTACCAGAGTTGGTGGACTTGAGCTGACATATGTCACTGCAAGTCAAAATGCGCTTGTAGTACTAAATCTAGTACATGGAATCAGGTAGTACAGATATCCAGAATCCAGGTTCAGCTGTCAATTCAGATATACCAATACACAGATAAAGCCTTTGATCCATAGAGCTCCGTAGTGAGCCGGGTATTCAAAAGATACAAGAGAAGAAAGATAGCCACATAGCGTAATCCAGTAAAAAACTATGTAGTTTAATCAAAAGTAAAAGTCAAGTACACTCACATGTATCCTGATTTAAAATCGCATGGTAAAATAAGTTTGAGGCGGCAGTGGAGACGGCCCAACGTTTCGTGTTAAAAACACATCATCTGGGGTGCCTCTCCACTGAAGCCCCCTAGAATATATAACAAACATAATGTCCATACCTCCAATCAAATTGTGATGTCCTGTCTCACCACCTGCAGGATGTCTCCTATCGAGTGCTTCCTAATCAGAAGCATGGCTGGACGGCGTGTGTTCCACGCCTCGTTCTGAGGCCACATCGGCACCTGTAAATCATATAACTAATAAGACATGTGTCCTCACAAAGGAGAGACACATGTAGTGGGGTTCATATTGCGGCACAGCGCTGAGGGAACGCGGCGTGCGCTCCAGACGTGCGTTCCACGCCTCGTCTGCGACGTCAACATCCAATAGGACCGGATGGTATAGACGTCACTTCCGGGCGCCATGCGCTCCAGATGAAAAAAACAGACGAGTAGGAAGTGTGTCAAATGACACCGCTCGTCTGGATGCACGATAAGGACACCACTTGAAAAATCAGGCAATTAAGGGGAGAAACAGAAAAATGGGAGGCAAGAAGGACTGTTACTTTTACATGTCATTTCAGACTCAAGTTTTGAAATTAGAATCGAAAATGAATAATAAAAATAAAAAATTATGAAAAACACGAAACAATTGTCTCAGTACCAATAATACAAAGAAAACTGACACGCATGTCGCACATATATAATATGCATAACTGGTTAAATAGACATGCATATAAAGTGTAAATCTGTATATTATAACTTACATAAGGTTGTTTTCTACAGGAGCATACCGCGCATAAAATTATGAATGGATGCAAACTCATTTATTGCTAAGCAATAATGGTATATAAAAAACAAAAAATTAAAAAATTTTTAAAACCGAGACAGTGAATGCTGTAAGTATGTGAAACAAGACACCACTCACAATTTTATATGTCACATAATCAAATTCGGTATATAAGTGCATATTCCAACAAAAAGGAAAAAAGAAAAAGGGAGAAAAAAAGAAAAGAGGAATTCCTACGACTGATTAATAAAAGAATTAATGTCCCACTCGACATTCATTCCAAGGGGGACATAAGTTTGGAGCTCAAAGATCCAATAAGTTTCCAAGCGTGATACCCCTCTCGTCATAGCGCCGCCTCTCCAAGGGGGCGTATATTTATCTATGATGGTAAATTGTGTCCCAGTTGGATCTCTGTGATGGAAATGTTTGTAATGCCTAGGGACTGGGTGTTTGGTGTCACCCCCTTTGATGAGGGCAATGTGTTCTCCCACCCTAATCGCAAATGTGCGTATGGTCCGCCCTACGTATTGCTTGCCACAAGGGCAAGTAATTAAATAAACAATGTAGTTGGTTTCGCAAGTGCAAAAAGATTTAATACTATATTGTCTAGATGTAACTGTAGATGCAAATTGGGCGATTTTGCGCTTTCCCAGCGCTTTGTGCTGGCAAACTTGGCATTTCTTACATGGGTAGAAACCTATCATATTGTGGAAAAAATAACTCTTTATAGGCGGATTGATGACATTGGGGGCAACAAGACTTTGTAAAGAAGGGACACCTTTGAATATCACCTTTGCCCGGTCAGGTAGTAGTGGACCCAGAACATTATCTCCTCTTAAGACATTCCAATGCCTATTGATTATGCCTTGGATCTGTCTATATTGCATTGAATAGGAGGTAAGCATGGCGAATTTAAACCCAGCATCCGGTTCACGTTTTGGTTTAACCGATATTAGTGACTTTCTGCTAAGTGATAATACACGTTGGATTTCGTTATCAACCTCATTAGCCGCATAACCCTTATCCAAAAACCGCAACTTCAACATATCAGCTTGAGCCAGATATGTGTCATTGTCGCTACAATTTCTGCGAAGCCGAAGAAATTGGCTCCGAGGAACGGAGCGAAGCCAGGATGGGTGGTGGCAACTTCCCTTGGGGATATACCCATTACGATCTGTGGATTTAAAATGGGTCTTAAATTTGAATTGGCAGTCAACTAATGATATTTCTAAATCTAAAAAATGGACATTACTGGTACTGGACTCGTACGTTAAAGAGATGCCCCGATCATTGGAGTTGAGTAGCTCAAAAAATGCATAAAGTGATTCTGGAGTGCCCTTCCATAGGAGGAGGATGTCGTCTATGTATCTGGCCCAGACGACCAAGGATGGGTCGCCTAGCGCATAGACAACATCCTCCTCCCATTTGGCCATGAATAGATTGGCCAAACTGGGGGCAAATTTGGCCCCCATGGCAACCAAAAGTAGTTCTTTTTTATAGCAAACTCGAGTAGTTCCATCAAATAATCGCATTGAAATTGAGCCAGTGAGTGTTCTTTGTCCAAATAATATTGAACTGCCTTAATTCCCAACTTGTGTGGTATATTGGTATATAATGAGGCTACGTCCGCCGTAGCCAAAATATAGCCCTCCTCTATCGTCAAATTTTCAAGAAGGCGAATAGTATCGCCTGTATCCTTCAAATATGAAGGCATCTTCTTTACAATAGGTTGGAGATAATAATCGATATACCGACCTATACGTGAAGTGATTGAGTTGAGACCACTCACGATAGGTCGGCCTGGCGGGTGTGTAGAATTTTTGTGTATTTTCGGCAGAAAATAAATCGTAAGAATTCGGGGGACTTTGGGGATCAAATATGCACTTTCTTTGTTGTTAAGGATTTTTAAATCAATACCTTTAGTAACCAAAATTTGGAGTTGCTTTTTGTATACATTTGTGGGGTTATTCACTATCTCCACATATGTATCCGGTTCGTTTAAAATACGGAACATTTCTGTTTCGTATTGTGCCTTGTCAAGGATCACAATCCCCCCGCCCTTGTCGGCCGGGCGTATGACCAAGTCCTTGTTGTCACATAATGATTTGAGTCCAGCGGACGACAAGGGTTGGGGTTGGGATCTCTTCACAGTCAGCTGCAATAGGTCCTTCAAGACCAAGTCCTTAAAAACCTTTACAGCCGGAGCAACAGGGACAGGCGGATTAAATAATGACGGATTCGCCAGCCCAGAATGAACTGTGCCTGAAGTCGCAGCTCGATCTTCAAATTGATGTGTGTTGGATATCATATATCTCTGTATATTGATCTTCCTAACATATTTTTGAAGATCAATGAATGTGTTAAACTTATTTAATTTTTTCGGGGGGCAAACTTAAGGCCCTTATCCAAAACTGATTGTTCAGCGGGGGTGAGTATGACCGCACTTAAATTAAAAATACCCTGACCGCTTATACCTTTCTTCTCTTTTCTTTTCTGTACCCTATGTCCTCCTCTACATCCTCTCTTGGGTTTGGATTTTTTCTGCGAGGAGGATGATCCTCGTGAAAACCCCGCCCCCCATGGAAGTCCCGTTGATTATGTTGGTATGGGGACTGTGCATAATCATCTCTCGTGTGGTATTGATCGTATGAACGAGAATCTCTAAGAGGAGAGAACCTATTGTGCACAGGAAGTGAGGGGGTGCTATGAGAATGATGATAATTCTCATAACGGTCTTCATAAGGAGCTGAAGAAGTGCCAGGAGGATACCTCCCTTGGTCAGGATAATAATGATAAGATCCTGTATTTTGGGAAGTAC
The DNA here is from genome assembly GCF_905171775.1 of Rana temporaria. Classification (NCBI taxonomy): domain Eukaryota; kingdom Metazoa; phylum Chordata; class Amphibia; order Anura; family Ranidae; genus Rana; species Rana temporaria. Next base: position 518,647 of record NW_024404440.1, read on the forward strand.
CCCTAGAGTGACCTCTACCCCCCTTTTTAACTCTATTATTGCCTCGGCCCCGAGATTGACCACTTGGGGTTGAAGGCGCTGGCTGTAACCTTTGGGGTAAAGGGAATGCATTGGGTCCCATGGATGAAGTGGACCCAGCTACAATAGTAGGCAAAGAGGTAGGAGGAGTGGCTGTATGTCCTATCATAACGGCCGGAACAGTGTCCATGGGAGTGCCGGATGTAAAGGATTTCTGCCACTTAAAAACCATTCTGGATTTGTAGTCGCCTACATCACGAGAGTATTTTTTGTGTTTTTTGGCACGTTGTTCCTTATCCTCTCTTTCGAGATGGTTTTGAAGACTAGAGGAAAGTGAGTTATACTCTATAGAGGTCTTATATAAAAGAAGCTTGTCTCTAAGTTCCTTAATCTCCTTATCCAGGGATAGAAGTTTAGCTTTCTTCCTCGATATAAGGAAACAGAGGAAGTTGGTACCCACATAATTAAAATATTTGTACCAAGACTCTATGTCCGTATCACCTTGTTGGGGATTGATCTCCCAACGTAGGCTCCTGGGGACCATGCCCTCAGAAATGTATTGGTTAAGAAAGATGATGTCCCACTGAGTGTGCAGTTCTGACGTCATGATGTTTTTCAGACGTAGGAACATACCACTCAGTTCAGTATCACTACCTGAAGCCGTAAAGACTCCATCCGTATTAACTGTCCGAGAAGCTCGGTATTCAAAAACATCCATTATCAAAATATATAATAAAATATATAGTAAGCTGCTGCAATATGTGGTCAAGAGAAAACGGTGGAAACAAATTGTGGATATACTGCGCTGCTTAAGAAAATGTGACCAGCTGCTGGCTGTGGGATCATATATACACAGGCTTTATTTAAAGCCCTCCTAAGGTAAGGGGCTGGAACACACTATCTGCCAGACACTGTGGGAAGCCTTGACGGTGTTATTTACAAGCACTTATGCATGATCAACATCAAGCACTGAAGGATTGATTGGAGCACTGTTTTCACTTTAGAATTATTATTGATTGGAATTTCTTTGGACTTTATTTTTTATCATCTTTGCATGGTTTGTGCACCGGACACATTGGAACACTGCACTATGATTCCCATTGATTATTTGGAATCATTATTCAATTTTTTTACACTTTTTATTTTGGGCATGCCCACTTGCGCATGATATTGATTTTTAATATTTTATTATTATAATATGTTTTAGGAATTTTTTCTACACACTTCTGCATTTATGGAACATTTGTTCAGTATCATACTTATTTTTGCACTATGCACCTTTAAATTGGATGAAGCACTGTTTGGATTTTCACGTATTCGATTGCATTATTAATTATTATTATCATCATTTATGGTGATTGTACATCTTCATTGTGCTGAGGTTGGCATAGTTGGTTACCTTATTAGGGATTCATTATTCACCACTCTAATACCTTCCACACTAATTCTTAAGTGTTGGGTGGTATTCCTTGACGTCATTTTGAGTGGAACATTTACACACCCACAGCAGGTGGCGGCTTGACCCATTAGCCATTTGGATTCATATATTTGCTGTGTGGAATACTTTTTTTACAATCAGGGTTTGTTTATTAATGATTTTGGTAAGCGCCACTACATCCACCCTTGTTTCATATATTGTCAGTGCGTGAGCACTATTAGTCGTGGCTGCTGCTTATTAGTTGTATTTCAATTTATTATATTTTAGCCTAGTTGCCCGTGGTTAGGTGGATTTGCGCATTAGTTCCCCCCTTTTTACATGTTACATTTGTTAATATTTATTTTTGGAACGTAATTCTGTTTAAAATATTTAACAGTGTAATCTCATGAGATAATTTCCAAGGTCGTGTTTAGGGGTGGACTTAGGGGTGGGGCAGGGGAGGTGTTGGTTGGGGCAACTAGTGGCGAGTAACTCTTAAGGCCTGGCTAGTGGCTCAGGACTTGAAAT